>NC_061114.1:70289144-70552210 GCF_002878395.1 Capsicum annuum
TATATATATATATATATATATATATATATATATATATAAAAGAAGGATATAAAGTTTTGGTACTCCTCCCAAAACTTTTGATCCTCTAATGCTACTCCACATGGCTCTATTTTTTGTCTTTCTTTTTCTAATTTTTTCCGCACTCATTTCTTTTTTGTCATTTCTTTGTTGTCTTTTACTTCTTTTCCTTGGAACTCAATCTTTTTCCTCTTTTAAGTCTATTTCTATATGGGTCTTTATGATTGGTGCATCAGGAGTCCTTTACATTGTACTCCTTTTATCTCAATTTAAGTGTTTTACTTTGTTAAAAAATTTAAAAAAAAAATTAAAATCTTATAATTTTAAACTAGAGATATACTCATTTCATCTCATGTTAGTTGTCCACTTTTATCTTCACATACCCTTAAGAAATCATAAATAAGAAGGGTAGTTTTACTAATTTAAACCTTAAGAAACTTTTGTGAAAAAAATTATAAACTTGTGTAAACTTTCAAAAAGAATTTCAAAAAGAGAAGATCATAATATTTGATAGTCCTCACAATGACATTTTAGTTATTTCACTTTTTTCTTTACCAAGTATAATTATCACACACGGTAATAGATGGTGTCTTTTTATAATATGTTGTTATTTTTGTTCTTATTACTTTAAGATCATTTCCACTTGAATTTTTATAATTGGTCCTTTCTTTCCGCTTATTAAAATATCTTTTAATTAAATTTCATTCATTTTTAATTAAATTAATAGTCACTTTAGCTCAAAAAATTACCCCAAATAACTTTTAGGAAAAATTACATATTATAGACAAAATACTATATTAATTACATGATATGGTTAATGTTTTAAAAAAATTACAGTTCATAATCATTTGGTAGTTAAAAGTCAGTTTTTTTTGTGGGCCCTATAGACAAATATATTAAGATTTGTATATATCAATTTTCTCTCTCATATATTTATTTTTTGTATTTTCTTTATATCCCCTCTCTATCCTATTGGCTCAAAAAGGCAACAATGGAATATCAAAACACAAGATTTTTTATGATATCTTCTTCAATTATTTTTTCCTTAATTTTCTCTCAAAATCACTCTAATATCCTTGATTTTAAATTAAAGAAATGACAACATTGGCAAATCATAATACATGATTATTCAAGAGACCTTCTTCAACTTTTTTCTCCTTATTTTTCTCTTAAAGTCACTCTAATATCACAAAATATAATCCTTAATTTTTCTGTGATAAATTATTTTTGCGGATTTTTCACCACAGAAAATCAGTTTAGGATATTTATTGACATTAGATTTAATTTTTTAAAATTTTTTATATATTATGTCAGTTAGTCGTTAAATTTCTTCATTATTCATATATTTTTAAAAAATAGAAAAGGGGGAGCACTCCCTCGTTTTTATAATTTTTTATTTTTGTGAATTTTTATTTTATAATATAAATTTTTATATATTATGTAAGTCACTCCCCCATTTTTTTTATGGATGATTTATCAAAAATAAATAAATTGCATCTTCTAGCAACGCGAAAAGGAAAAAATATTTTAAGGTATCTAAATCTAAAAGGGGGAGCAATGAAGTTGACAATGATTACGAGTTTTTTTTGTATATATTCTCATGAAACAGAATTGTTGGTCAATATACATTTTTGTTTCAATATATGTAGATACGTATATTTTTTTTTTTGTCTTATAATACATGCATATATATACATAGTTAGAGTGTATGTATGCAGTTTGTATTTTTGATATATGTATATACAATTTACATGTATGTATATACAGTTAACTTTCACATATACATTTTGAAGAATAATGCACATGCAGCTATATACAGTTTTAGAGTGCATATATGTATATACATTCAAATTTGTTATTATGTAAAACATTCAAATTTGTATATACAGATCTACAAACAACAGATATACAAATAATAAACATATATTTATGTGTTTATTTTGTTTGCATATATGTATATACAGATATACAAACAATAGATATACAAATATGTATATTTCGTTTGCATGTATATTTCATTTACAAACAGCATTCAAATTTGTATATACAGATATACAAACAAAATATACATAAATAATAAACAACAATTTTGATTTGAATGCATGTATATTTCATTTGCAATATCGTTTATAAACAACATTCAAATTTGTATATACAGATATACAAACAATAACAGATATACAAATAATAAACAACAGTTTTGATTTGAATATATGTATATTTCATTTGCATATATGTATATATAGATATACAAACAACAGATATACAAATATCAAATTTATGTAAACTAATATACAGTTATACAAAGAATAGTATACAAATAATAAAAATAATCTTTGTAACCTTTAAAACAGATATACAAATAAAATTATACACTTATGTTGACATATATACAGAAATTCAAATATACTATTAATAGATATACATAAAAAAATATTAAAAGACTGTCAATATGTATATTATGAAATATGCAGTAGAGTAATGAAGGAATATATCACACAAATTGTAAATGGGATTTAGAAAAGAAAAAAAAAACTAACACAAACAAGGATTATAACCTTTTAATAACTTCTGTGAAAAAAAAAAGTAAAAATTATGAAAATAAAAATTGAATACGAAAATTGAAACACAAAATTACAATTGAAGTTATTGTATACAAAAATAATAGTAATTACAAAATTGACAAATTTGAAAGTGTTTGAAGTTTATATTGTGCATTCAATTTCGAAAATCTAATTCAAACCAATAATAAAATTGATTTTCATTATGTTGAAATTGAATCAATTTTTATTGTGTTTTAGATTCAAAAAAGAATTTCAGTAAATAAATTTAAGTAAAAAAATAATTTGCATAAATTTATATACCGAAATTTTGTATGCTCGAATTACCAATTTTCTCCTGTAGATCACAATTTTTTTATTAAAAAAAATTATCAACTTTTGAGGGAGTAATTAACGCATAAATTCATATTTATGGTTCTGTTATATCAGAGAAATAAATAAAAAGTTGGAGAAGATTAAAGACATTTATTACATTAAAATTTCTTTTTTTTAATCTCTTTTTGTTGTTATGTTCCTTTTTGTATATATATACATAAAACTATCATTTATTTTGTCTATGAATGTTAAATATGAAATTTTGACTATGAAGTTAGTTATAGATACTCTAATGAGACTATATGTGAATTTTTGCACTTTTAATGCAAAATTAAAGTCTGCAATAATTTTCAACTACACCCTTATAGTTCTTACTAATATTGTACAAATTCTCAAAAAACATATAATAAATGGGTCAAATTAATAAATAATTCTTTGTATTTATTATTTTTCTCAGCTGACATGTAAAAAGATATAATAATAATTAAAATGAGATAAAGAAGGCATTCTTTTAGGGGGCATACAAAATAAACATGACAAGCAAATAGACCGGATTGAGTAATCTATTTATGCAGTTTACTTATTATTTGTTATCCTTATAAAATATTATGAAGTTAATTTGTGAAAAGGCTCCAAATTAATGTTTCTATTTATAACTAAATAATTACACGCTCCCAAATTCATAGAACTTCAATATTTTTTATAATTATGTACAAATTTTAAATCATGTTATTTTATAAAATATCGAATTACTTGTGGCTCTTGGATACATTCTAATTTTATGGCAATACTTTCTTCCTCACAAATATTCTTTCCTTAAAATTATCTAATTATGTGATGTAAAACTTTAACAATTATACAAACTTATTAACAAGACATATTTAACATGTCAAATATTATATCAACAATGAATTAAAATTGCTATTTTTATATTGAGTTTAATCCCGGGCCTCGTGGAACTATATTACTATTTTATATAAGAGAGAAGGTGAAATTCTGGTAGTCCTCATATGAAATTTTTTGTCAATTTCACCCGCAATTTAAGTTTTAATTCTCTATATTTCACCTATTTTGGTAATTTGAACAATTATATGGGCTTATTAAATGCTATAAAAGTGAGTCGTGAAAAAAGCGATAGTGATACTACAAAAACTATTTATATAATCAAATTCAAAAATTGATTTGAAAGTTTATTGTCTTTTTTCTTTGTGAAAATGTTTATTGATCTTATTTTAAAAAAAAATCGAAACAAATTTATCATGGAAAAGTAAACAAAGTATCATTACATTCCCTTTCTAGCATAGTACATGCTTGATAATTAAATCAAATATTATTTTTATATATAGCTAAAAATGTTTGAAAAGTTAATTTTAAAAAAATATATATAATTTAACTCTCCAAATAGTAATGATACTAAATAATGGAAAAGGAGAGTGATTATTTTTCACAGTTTTTGATAATGAAATATTTAACCAAAACTGGGATAATCCTAAGTCAGGACAAAATGATTAATTTGAACATGAAATATCAAAGCTCCATGGACGTTTAAGAAATATTAGTTTAGTGCACGTACTTTGCATGTGTGGATCACATTAATTATTTAAAAAGTACACAAAAAGGATTAATAAAAGATAGCGATTAGCATTAAAATATGTGACATTTGTTTAACCGATGAAAAATAAATATTATGACACAATAATTGAATCTAATATATTTTTAACATTGGAGCCAAGACTCCTAAATGGACATGATTAAGATTTTAACCAATTTCAAAGTACTCAATATCATGAATTCTTACATTTTATAAATACGTAGAGATTTAATAAATGTTACTTTAAATAATTTCAAAGTACTAAATATTAGTTTATAAATTTGACAATAGATTTTATTTAATAGATATAACTTTAGATAGTTTCAAGTGCTAAATATTAGCTTATAAATATGGCAACATATTTTTTTTATACCAAATAATAAAAAAAAGTCTTAATTATTGAGAAGCTTTCAGAATTCTTGTGTTTATACAAGATACTCTAATAAACTAAAGATAATCACAAAAAATGTTAGTAAAAAATGTTCCTCTGTTTTTATTTATTTGTCACTTTCGACCTCCATTTTACTATGGGGCTATTGAACACCCCAACTAATTATATGCATACCAAATTAAACCCTAAATATGAACAACCTAATTCATAACTAAAAGTTCCACCAATACTTTCAAGCTCTCCGACATTGGCTTTGAGAATTTAAATTCGAGCCATCTTGATTCCTTACAAACAAAGAAGTATACCCCATCAATCATAACTTTATACTTAGAATTCAAACGCTCACACATTAATAAATTTAATTGGGATTTTCAAAATCTTGGCAGTTAACAATTGAGAGAAGAAAAATATAGATTGATGTTCATATTTGGGGTTATTTGATATGTGTATATGGTCACCAATAATTTTCAAATATTACTCGAATAATAAATTAGATATTTGTTGAATTTCTTAACAAAAATGTTCTTGGTGACAAGCAATCATGCTCACCTATAACAAATATATGGAATCTCCTTCTTTAGATATCTATGCATGCACACTAACGATACATTGTCATTCCACAAAGTAATTTTCTAGTACTTTGTGCATAAACTAATACAAAGCTAATTTCTTGTAGGATATATATTTCCTGTATTATCTTGAATTCATCAAAATTTATAAGTCAAATACTTTTTTCTTTTATTTACTTTTTCATGCATTATTTATCTAAAAAAACAAAAATTTTGTTGAGTACTTATGATTAAAATAGTGAAACAAAAATTAAACTAAACATCCAAACAAATTCTTTGATGAAAATGACGAATTTAGGATTTGAAGACTGTGAATATATAAATATAAGTAATTACGTATCACATAGTAGAAATGCAAAACTATCAAAATGTTAAAAGGTTTCATTAGCTGAATAGGCACTTCTCATCACAAGTCACTATAAACATTAAGAATATCATGCTTAGAAAAAAAAATAAAGGACTTCTAATTAGATGTCACAGTTGTGTTCAATGACTTTTCATATGCTTAAATAATAAATAATAATATCATTATGTATAGTTGTGACTATTGTACGTTCTTCCTAACAAACTAACAAAAAAGATTTAGTTGGAACTATTTTACATGAACATAAACAATAAGCACGATAAGAACTCAACAATAAAAATTGCAAAAATAGAAAATTCTCACACACATTCTAATTAATTAATAATAAGAATTGCAAAAAAATTCAAGTACGCTATTCCGTGTTCAATGTTCTCCCTTGCCCTTAACATCCTTGCAATCAAAATAATAGCTGGTGGATCTTAAGTTCTAATGAACAAAAATATAGCTTTGACAAAGAGAAACAACAAAACGTATTACTTTTTTTTTTGCGTTGGCAATCTCCAATTAATATTTTTGTTTATTATAACACCATTTATAAAAGTAGAGAATTCATAACTTTTAGAAGTCTTTCCATATATTTACGAGTCAACTTTCACATAAACTTTCCATATATTTAGTAGTCACCTTCTCATACAAATTTTTCTTATACTTAGGAGTCTCATATATTTATCAATATTAATTCTTTTAATTCTTGATCCACTTAATATCTCATCCCATATTGTAGAATTCTTTAATTTTAAATCTTGTAAAAATAATTAACTAATAATTTAAGAAAATGTATTATCAAATAATAATAATGACAATTAAATTAAAGAATTACAATAACAATTTTAGAATAATAGTAATAAGTTATCTACTTATTTTAATTATTCTTTTTTCCTTTTGAACTTATCCTGGGAAATTAGTAAAAACGTGTACTTCTTTTTCAAATTTTTCTTCCCTTTTTCCCATATATTTCAGGACTCAATAAATTTTAGTTTTTTAATAGTTCTTATCATTCATTGTGTTGTATCATATATTTTAATTCTCCTTAATTTTTAAAACTTACCATATATTTTAGGACTCTTTGTTTAGAATATTATAACTATAATTAAATAATATTTCGACAAAAAGTAAAATGACTATTTTATCTATTCCGAAGACTTTTAATAAAGGGCAAAAAGTTTAAATCACTTTTATAAGGATCTTCGCACTTTCAATATATTATTATAGATTAATATAAATTTCTTAAGGAAATTAATTAAATTAAGAAATAAATACATCTTCTCTTAACATACATTTTTAGGAAAAAATGATTAAAGTTAAAAAATCCTTAACTTTTCAATTTCATTTATATGATTTAATACGAAGGAACATCGACAAAAGTACTCTATCATCAATTATATTTTGTTGTTTAAATTAAATCTATCTTCAGATATAAGTTAATTTATTGATGTTATCATACAACAATTGATAGTATTAAATATTTATTATATTACTTTGAATGTCAAAATTTATTTATTTTGGTAATAAATGGGTTGATTAACATAAGTTTAATTAAGAAAAGCATAATGAAAAATGAGTTAGTCAATATAAGTTTAATTGAGAAAAAAATGATGAAGTTAATTTAACCTAAGGTAAAACTCAATTTGAATCGTTAAGGACTTTAATCTAAAAATCCATCAGTAAAATAAAAAGGAAAAGAATGTTGGTGCATGCATGTATTTGAAAATATAAAAGAAATATAAAATATAAGAAAAATTTATTTGTTTAATTTACAACAAAAATATTATTTGATTAATATTTCAAAATAACAAAATATTGGCAAATTACCTTTACAACTAATATAATGTCACACAAATAAAAAATAAGAAAAACAACAAGATTAAAAAGAAAAATTATAAATATTTGGCCCGGGCTCAGCGTGGGTCGAATGTGCCTAGTAGTACATACCCCTCTGTCTCAATTCATGTGATGTAGTTTAACTTAAAATAAAGTTTAAGAAAGAAATTTTTTTCTTTATAAATTTGTGATCTAAAATAAGCTAATATTATTTTATTAAGGATAAAGTAGATATTTTAAAGTTAAATTATTACTAAGTATAGAAATGTGTCATTATATTTGAGATTGTCTAAAACAAAATGTGTTATATAAATTGGGAAAGAAAAAGCACAAACCAAGAGTTTTGGTAGTACTCATAGAAGTTTCAAACTTAATTTCAATCTTGTCAATTAATTATTTCTATGTCATTATCTTATATTTTAAAGTCAACTTACTTTTTGTCCTTATAGTTTACTTTTTCAAAGCTCTTTATTGTCATACTGAAGGCCTTCTTTATTTCTGTTTAATTCTTTATTTTCTAAATTTGATATGCATTCACCGATATGAGTTAATTTTTAGATATCGTGTTTAAATTTTGGAAAATTTTTATAGGCAAAATGACCTTCTGGACTCCTATACTATGTTAGTTTTATAAGTTGGACACTTCTATTTACATGTTTGTCATCTCGACTCTTGAACCTGCTAAAAAACAATATTTCAAACCCTTTGATCGTTGACTTTGCCTATATGGCATTAAAGTGCTGATTGAGACTTGGAGGGTATAGTCACTCGCCTGGAGTGCGAGTGAGGTCAATTTTTGACCAATTTTATATTAAAGTAATTAAAATAAAAAATAAAAAAAGGATTAAAACTTTTTTCCAATTTTTAAATTTAAAAATATTTTAAAAAATTAAAAAATAATAAATTTAAAAATAAAAAATAAAAAAGCCCCCAAACCCCCTTCCCCGTCCAGCCACTACCCTATCCTACCCCAGCGTAGCCCTTGTCCCAGCCCCCCACCCCACCCAGCCCCATCCTAGCCACCCCCACCTTACCCCAGCCCCCGTCCCAGCCTCTATTTCGAGCCCCCCACCTCACCCAACCCCATCCCAGCCACCCCTACCCCACCTCAGTCCCATCCAACCCCCCACCTCACTCACCGTCGTCCATCAGTCGCCCTTCCCGTCTGTCATGACCATTGTAAAATCATAATTGCAATTGCAAAGTGCAGCTTCTCCAGCCTAAAGTACAATAATTCACACAACATAAAAATAAACAAATCAATACAATCGAATAGAACTTTGAGATTTTTTTTCCAAACAAATCAACATTACCAACAAGAATTAGAAGATGAAGATAAAGAATCAACAAGAAACAAACAAACAAATGACGTGGTTTTCTTTCTTCTTCGATTCTCACTTCTCAGTTTTTCCTAACAAACAATAAGAATCAAAATAACAAGAATCTTTCTTCTTCGATTCTCACTTCTCAATTTTTCCAAACAAACAACAAAAATCTAATCACCAGCTGCTACAAATTGAGTAATCCTGAGATCATCATCATCTTCAACAACAACCAAAACTCAAACATAGACAAACAGGTGAACGAAAAGCTTCAAGAACCACCAGAAATTGTGCAACAAAAGAAAAAAATAGTATTTTTTTTTGCCTCGTAGTGCTTTGAGCGTTTATTTTTAATTTTTTCAAAATGTGAGAATAATAAGAAAATTAAAATGATGAAGGAAAAGAAGAAGGAGAACCATAAAAAAAGAAGAAGAAGAAACGCAAATCAAAAAAATGAGGAAGAGAGAGGAAGGGGGAGGGGGAGGGGTTTATTTATTTATTTTAATATTTAATATTTTTTATATTTAAAAATAAAAATAACGTGGAAGCTGATGTGACAGCTGACGTGGCAAGAGTGTATTATACTCACAAAAAAAGTGTTTAAAATGTTGCATTTTAATGGGTTCAAGGGTCCAGATGACAAACATATTAGTAGAAGTGTCCAACTTATAAAACCAACATAGTACAAGGATCCTGAAGGTCATTTTGCCTTTTTAATAAGTAGCAAACTTATAACTATAATTAAAATTTTTATAGCAACTATTTCATAATTACGAAAAATAGCAAGTTATATTTTGTATTTTATAAAAGTGTTGCTACTAAAATAATATACAACAAGATTTATTGTCTTTCTTTTACTCAAATCAACTGAGTTAAATAAGGAAGCAGTAAATTCCTTTTTCATAAATTACTGCAGTAGATTCATTTTCCTTAAATTACTATTATTTCAATTAGTAGATTCCTTTTCCAAATCAAACTCAAATATGAAACATTACTTCAAAAATTCAAAATACAACACCATCACTGTTTTTTTCTCTCTTCCACTCTCTTATATCTCTAATTTTTTTTTCTTGTTAGTTTTTTTCATCTTTTTTTATCGTTTTACTTTTTTTTTTTGATTTCTTTTTTCTTTCCCTTTTATTTTCTCTCTTTTATTTCTCTTGTTTTTTTTTTCCTTTTTTGTTTTTTCTTTATTTTTTTCTTTTTTATTTTCTTATTTTTTTTTCCTTTCTCGTGCTTTTCTTTCTTTTCCTATTTTCATTTTCTTATCTTTTTTATTTTTATTTTTTATTTTTTTGCTTTCATTTTTACATTTCTATTTGTCTTTCTTTTTTCCCCCTTTTCACTTTTTTTTTTCAGATTTTTTTTTCATTTTTGTCTTTTTATATTTTTTTTATTTTTTACTTTTCTATCTCTATCTTTTATTTTTAAAAGTCAAATATCTATATCACATATACATATTCAAAATATACAAAAGAAATTGACATACAGATCTGCATATGTATTTATAGTACAAAACATACATATATATCTGCATATGTATTTACAAAAAAATATATATCTGACTCATATGTATAGATAAGCATATATGATACAAAATCTCTATAACAAAAAGGACAACTATATACATATACATATAGGTAATAAAAAAATAGGCAATACATATTTTAAATAGTAAAAAATACAAATAAGTATATATGTTACCCTCTAAAATGACATAGAACAATTCAAAGAAAAATCAAACACTGTACAAAAATACATATGAATATGCATTTGTATATACAAAAAGGACAACTAAATACATATACATATAGGTAATCAATATATACATGATACATAACTTAAACAGTAAAAAATACAAATAAGTACATATGTTATCCTGTAAAATGACATAAAACAGTTCAAAGACAAATCCAACACCGTACAAAATACATATAACTCTGCATATGTATTTAAAAAATATGTACCTAATCCATATGTATATTCTTGTTTTATATGAGTCACCTTTGTATTTCGCAAATACATATGAAGATATATAGTATAGTTATATTTGTTACTGTTTAAATGAATATGATATGTATTTCGTAAATACATATCAGAGTCATATTTATATTGTTGTATAGTAATATACATATGGACCAGACATGTATTCTGTAAATACATATGCAGAGTTATATATATTTTTTTGTAATTTAATATATATAATGTAAAAGAAAACATATGTATACTAAGTATTTTGTATTATGTTTTTGTGAAAAGTACATGTAATATAGATTTATGTCATTATTTTATTCTATAGGTGTTGCGTGATCATATATTTATGGTAAGAGTACATCCAAAGTTTGCACCACATATAGAATGTCACACAATCAATGATATTGAAGAACGTATTAAGGCGATGTTATCAAAGGTGCAGTACATGATTTTTTGTTATAAGAATATTTGTGATGTCTACATGAGCAAGAAGAAATATGTAGTTCAAACACAATTAGGCAGATATATTATGTCACAAATGTATTATAAATTTTTTGGAGGCATGCACATGTATTTGTATTTTGTATATATAAATGCATATCTATATGTATTTTTGTACGGTGTTGGCTTTGTCTTTGAACTGTTCTATGTCATTCTAGATGGTAGCATATGTATTTATTTGTAATTTTTACTGTTTAAGATATGTATCCTGTATTTTTTGATTGCCTATATGTATATGTATATAACTGTCCTTTTTGTTATAGAAATTTTATGTCCTATATGCTTATATATACATATGAGTGAGATATGGATTTTTGTAAATACATATGAAGATACTTATGTATGTTTTGTACTGTAAATACATATTCAAATCTGTATGGCTATTTATTTTGTATATTTTTTGAATATGTGTATGTGATATACATATTTGTCTTTTCAAAATAAAAGGTAGAGGAAGAGTAAAGAAATGAAAAAAAAATAGAAAAAGAACAAACATGAAAAAGAAAAAAATAAGAAAGAGAAATAGAAGCTAGAAATAGAAGTGTAACAATAAAAGAAAAAAAAGAAACAAAAAAAGAGAAAAAAGAAGAAAACAAAAATAGGAAAAAGAAAGATATGAGAAAGAAAAAAAAAAAAGAAAACAAAAAAGAAAAAAATAAAGAAAAAGATGAAAAAGTAAATAAAAGGAGAAATAGAAGAGAAAAATAAAGTGGAAAGAAAAAAATAAAAAAGAGAAAGAAATCAAAATAAAAAAATAAAATGATAAATAAAACTAATTAGGAAAAAAAATTAGAGATATAAGAGAGTCAAAGAGAGAAAAAACAGTAATGATATTTTATTTCAAAATTTTGAAGATCATGCAGATAATTATCGTCAAATATGAGAAAGAAAAAAAAATTGAAAAAGAAAAAAATAAAGAAAAAAATGAAAAAAGAATAAAAAAGAGAAATAAAAGAGAGAAAATAAAGTGGGTAGAAAATAATAAAAAAAATTAAAATAAAAAATAAAATGATAAAAATAATAAGATGAAAAAAAGGGTAGAAGATATGACTATATCAGGGGAAGTGAAATAGTAGAGTGAAAATAGAAAAAGGTAAAGTAGTGAGAGTAAAACAAGCGCTTGTCTAGTTAATGGACAAAAAAATGTTACTCTTGCTATAAAATATAATTTTGCAAAAATATTTTTATTTATCGTAATTATAGTCTTAAGTATATTACTTTTTATAATTTTTCCTTAAATATAATTTTTATACATAAAAGTTTGTAGTCCACACATTTCTCAAATGGGCCATCAGTTTTTTAACTAAAAATTACACAAATACACAATTTATGTTTCTAATATTACAAATAATCCTAACTCCCTAAACATATTACAAAAATTTCAATATATACATAGAATGTTATGTATATGTCGGCTATATTATATATATTAATAGGGAGAGAGAGTAAAGTAATTAAAGAAGTGGGAGAGAGTGTAATTACTTTCAAAAGAGTTGGTATTTATGTTATTTATACTGTTTTTTAAAAGAATTTCCATATGGCTTTTGTGATTGATTCATTTAGGTAAATTTTTATATATAACTATTGTTAACCACCCTTAACTAAACCCACAGACAAAGTTTTCATTACTACATCTGTAGCTGTTAGTTATGGGTTGATCGTATATTGCCTGTATATACAAATAAAAACAACAGATTAATAATAAATTTTGAAACAAAATCTATTTAGAAAATGAAAATTTTCCATAAATTACGCAAATGATCCCTTTTTCAGTTTTTTTGTTCCCTTTTCCATATGGATTATTACAACTTACCTTGTAAATTTTGAAATACAAAAAAAAAATTCAAACTAAAATTACTCTGATTTATTTGTACGACTTATGAATTTGAAATAAAATTTAAATGTGTTTATGCGTTTAATGTATTTATCATAAAAAATTACCTATGAATTCAAATAATATAGAATTGATACAAATGAAAATTAGCTCTGAATTTAACATTCGTATACAAATACAAACTCTTAGAAGACATATCTTTAAGATAAATTTGGATTGATACATTTTCAAATGTATAAAATGGATACAAATTCAGATTCTATATATAAATATACGAATTAAAATATATAAATGTATACAAATTCAAATATATAAATGTATAGAAATTCTAAATGTATAAATGTATTCAAAATGTAATCAACTGAAGAGGAAATAAAATATAAAGAAAATAAATATAAAAATACACGCGCACTAATACAAATATGCAAACAACTTCATGTTTTGACTAAACTTATTCAGAGATACAAATATACATTTATATTATATATACAAATGTATTTCAACTACACAAATGATGAGGACGAAGAAGAGGTGGATCTGCCCCATGGGATTTCACCGAAGAATGAGTCGACGAGGAAGAGAAAGAGTAGGATCTGCCCCCACATGATTTCATCAAATAAGGAGGCAACTAGGAAGAGGTGTGAGGGTCACCAGAAAAGGTGATGAGGTTGATGAAGAGATGGATCTGCCCCCATATAATTTCACCAAAGAATAAGGTGACGAATACGAGGAAGAGGGGGATCTGCCCCCATGGGATTTCGCCGAAGAAGAAGGCGGTGCGGAAGAGGGGTGAGGATTGCATAGACTTTCTTGACAAGAAAGAGGGAATATGAGAAAAAAATGAGTGTCATGGCTTAAATGGTCACGATTGGAACCCACCTAATACAATGGAGGGAGAACTATATAACCTATCGCTTACCAACCAAGTCAACCTAGCCACCAGTTACTTTTTGTCAAATTCTTAACTAAGTCACTAACACAATAATCATTGTCTCAATAAAATATAACACTTAATTCAATAACATAATTAATGTAAATAGAGTGCGGAATATCTCTATTTACTACAAACCCAAGACCCGAATTCATCGTATATGAACAATTATGAATGTCCAAAACTAAGACTAAAAGATTATCCAAAACATGAAATAAGATACAAAAATGTCATATTCCCAAAAAAAGGAACATGTACACAAGTCACAAGATTCAAGGCTGCCGGTCATGATGCTCACTCTTGAATTAAAGTTTATGAATGCTAGCTAGAGTCAAGGTCTCTTCTCAAATTTTGAAACTTACTATACATTCAACAAAAAAGAGAGCACAGGTAGAATCATTACATCAATGAGTAATGATAGGTATTGTAGGCTAACCTAACTCAACACTTTACAAATAGGCAAATCGCATATGAGTAACAACGGTCAAGACATAATTTATGATCAAAGACAATCTACCACAGATATGACCTTTCACATCAGCAAGAATACAAATACACAATCACACCTTCTACACTTGATTAAATTCATCAATAAGATTCTTCACAACATATAGGTAAAAAGTACAATCAAATGTATATGATGAATGTATGTATGCAGGATGTACATATCATCTCTTTTTATCTCAATATCATCACTTCACTATCTCATCATCATTATCATTAATGTACAATATCAACATCATCATCATAATCTCAATTTCATCATCAATAACATCAATTCATCTTCGCAAAAACACCACATCCACCATCAATATCAATAAAAATGCAACACAATAATAATTACAAGTAGTACCTGAAAGAAATAACAAACATTAAATTTACATATAAGCACGGGGTCAAGCAACTTTAATTATAACAATTAAATCATAACCTACTTTAATTTTTGATTCAAATTACTTTAAGTCTACAAACTTGTCTTTCCCCTCTTTTTAATCCATTCTTGATCTATACCATAAGTTTACACACTCATTTCAGTAACCTCATCTTTCCAAACCATTAATAACCTATAATTATCGATTCTTTCCCAATTCCATTCCAGAGTGGGCATTCAATGAAACGTGCCACCAGGTTTTCGATATTCATACTTGACCTGTTGACAATTTTAACACTTAGTCATAAATAAACAATGTCATACTTTATTCTTCTCCACCAATAATATTGTCTCAAGTCTCTATACATATTGTTTTGTAATGACTTGATATGTGAACTTCTATTTGTGTGTTTTAACCATTTTACCCTTCTCCATAGTTGCTATATATTGATTTTAGAGTATGGAGATGGCTGGAATGGTCCTCGATGCATTCGAGAATGATTTGGGAGGGCTTGAGCCTCTTAAAGCTTTAAAAGAAACTAGTTTGACTTCAGTCAACATTTTGTATTTCGAATGTTGCTTGGTAAGTTGGATAGTTCTATTAGGTCTGAAATGTCGAATTTGGATTAGTAGCAAAGTTGGTTCAAGTTAGAAACATTTTTACATTCCCCTACGCTTAAAAACTAGTTTAAATAAGATTTTAGGGGTTTCAGGGGTTAATTTGTTGAAAACTATCCTTTTTTGAAAATTTGTCATTGCCATTGTCACGATCAAAATCCGAGGGTCATGATGGGACTTGTCGCGACAAGCCTTGACAAGTGAGCCTATCACCCAAACTGACAGGAATTAAGAACTAAATACCAAAACCCAATGTAAGACTCCTAGAAAGAAGTTGAACCACACATATAAAGTAAAAGCAGAAATACATAGTCAAGATACCATACAATATCCCAAACCTAATGTCACAGTGTAAGAACTAACTAGTTCAACTCGTGGTAAAAAATACACAAGATATCTTGAAAGAGGAACAAAACTCTATCTCTAAATACAAATAAGACATAGTCTAGATAAGAAAAGGTAGAAGTCAACTCCGAATGCATAGATCAACTGCTACCTCAAATGAGCTCAAAGTACCGCCTGAATCAACTGCCGTGAGGCGCACTTGAACCTTGATCTACACCAAAAGGGTGTAGTAGGAGTGAGTGCGATCCACTTGTCTTAGTAAGTATCATAGGTGACATGACCTGAACCTTGGCCCTATCGTAATGGGCATCCCGTGCCCAACAAGGACCAAAGATTGCCCCATTAACCTAACCAAACCATCACATCTATCCACAAGTGTCAGATGAACTCTGAACATATAACAAGATACCCAAAACAAGACTAATAATCATAACTTAAGAAGTGTCTAATCCATCCATTAATGTCAACATACTAAACCAACATACCCAAGTCCACAGTTATCCACAAAGTCTCTACAAATCTGATGTCTATAATATGTCAGAACATGCCCCCGACAATAGCCAAAAACTAAGTCTAAAACAAGTCTATGACATAAGATAAAAAGACCATGAAATGTATGCCTTTCGAAGTATGAAAGCTCACCACTTCAATGTCAACACACGAACCGGTCAAACACCTGGTCACTGTGCAGGAAGAGAAGAAGAAGCTCCGGCCCCTGTGTCTCGTAGGGACATAATATCTGGAGACTGTTAGTGGTTAGGATGCTAACATGTAACTCAATGGTAAGGATAAAATAGTGTCATAATTAAAACCAAGTCAAACCATCATAAGCAACCACATTTATATACATAAGCATATATATAGATATGTATAGGTCTATAAAGTGTCAAAAAAGAAATAAGACTTAGCATACATTTCGAAGCACCCGATCATGAGGCATGGAGTGGAGGACTCTAACCTTTCAACCTTATAGTTTTGATGGATTGAACTTCCAAGTTATATTTAAGCAAGAGGACTCTAACCTCTAGCCGTCTTATTAAGCTAGTGGACTCTAACCACAAGCTGTTTTATTAGACAAGTGGACTCTAACCACAAGCCGTCTTATTAAGCAAGTGGACTCTAACCACAAGCCGTTGTTACCATTACTAGTAGACATTAGGACTCTACCCCTTTTTCCATGCATTAATATCCATTCAATTCAACACTTAGGGACTCTAACCCATTTAGATAATTTAAGTCACCAAAGTTATAGTTCAACACCATACATGACTACAAGGTCTTTATGAAACCATTTATCAATCAATCACTT
Source organism: Capsicum annuum (assembly GCF_002878395.1). Taxonomy (NCBI): domain Eukaryota; kingdom Viridiplantae; phylum Streptophyta; class Magnoliopsida; order Solanales; family Solanaceae; genus Capsicum; species Capsicum annuum. The sequence continues at coordinate 70,306,480 of NC_061114.1, forward strand.
TAATAGGTCAATGCCTCAGTTAGCATTCTTATACCAAGCTTTAGTTCAAAACACAATTCAATTTCAAGTTTAGGGACTCTAACCCCTTTAACGAATCAAATCACCAAAGTCACCAATTAACTTATTACATGACCAACAAGGCCTTTACAATACCATTTACCAACCATTCATGCTTGTTAGGCCATTTCCCCAATTCAAAACACCATTAACACGTGACTAGTTATTTCTCTTAGACATTTTCACAAACACCTTGAGGGCATACCTTTTACCAAGACCAAAATCAAGGTAGAAATCGTCAAGCTTAGGGTTACTCATGACCCATTTGTTAAACCACAATTAACAAGCACCCATATGTACAAACAATCACCAAAAACATGTATAAACACAAGTTTAAACAAGAACAACCAATACTCATCATTATGTATCAAAAACCTCAACATTTGATTTCAAAACCACCATTTATAAGTCATAATCAATGTTTAAAACACGTGATATTATATAGGCCAATGCCTCAGTTCCAATCTTTAAGAGTGAGTTAGAGAGTGTTTTTGGTGAGTTTTAATCTCCTAATGAGTGTTATAAGGGGCCACAACATGATATATTACGTGGGGACTTAAGGGTTTTGGGGTGGGAAATGTCTAGAATGCCCTTAACTTAAAAGTTGAAATTTGCTTGCAGGTAGGTACGACTTCCACACCTAAACCCTACCCTAGGGTACGAGTGGTACCCTTAACTCGTACCCTGGGCCTCACCTAGGTCCCCCATACTGACCAACATATGACTATAAGAGCCTAGGTTGTATCTTATTATATGAGAAGTACCATGGGAACCATACCTTGGTCAGAATCACCTGGACCAAACTTTGGGCATCATATGACTTGGCATCATACACTTCGTATCCTACCATACGACTAGTATGATTCTTAGTCGTATCTTGGACAAAAATCAACCCAAACAGACTCACTAACATACGAGAGTGGGGCCCTTACCCATACCCAAACATACGACTAGTACCTTCTAAATGTATGTTGTCCAAAAACTCAAACTTAGGAAATTTTAAAAGGGTTCAAAGCTAAGGTGTTTCAATAGTCCTATTGAGAAAAGTAGAAAATAAAGCATACAAAAATACACACTAAGGGCATGTCACCTTCAATAAGAAAATATCCTAAATAGTAGCCCAAGCCGTCTTCGCTAACGGTTCTACAATATTCATATATACCATATGTAAATACAAGAAGGAGACATAAGTATACGGATATCACATGTACAGGTATGATAAAAGAAATACACATAGACAAGTATCATATCAAGGATGCTACTACACACAAAGAAAGCACAAGGTATATAACAAAATACAATAATGATGATGATGCACGAGGTCATCGCACAACCTCTGTATACACCTATCGAGCTGTGCTCCCAAGGTAGGACCCATGGGGGGCTTGTCAACCCATATACAATTCATATCCAATTCTACATCCATATCTCCTCTCTGACATATCTATCGGTAGACGATTTTAAAGATGTTATATTTTTTATCAAAAAAGCCAGTGTTTCCAATATTTCCATGGTGGCACTAGTATTTCATGAATGTATATGATATGAGGATGTAATGCTCACAACCAACCAAAATGGAACTTTCCAATTTTCAACCAATATACCAACCACATGAGCCAAAATCCACTCAATATTTCAACCAACAATGAAATCCAACACAATTCATATGCCAATAGAGTAAAATACACTAAAATATACTATTGATACCACAATAGGATTTTTCATTAAACAAGATATAACTAGTATCACATGCACAAGGTCAACAATATCATATAAGAACCTACATGATCACACATAGAAAATAGTATCTCAAAAACCACCAATTAACAATATTATAGGCCCCCACATGTGCAAAACACAATAATTATATCCATTTTCATGATTGGTTGCCACACCCTTAATATAATTTTGTACCAATGTTAACTACCCATCCCAATTTGAAGAAAATTAAGCCACAATCTATCTCAAATTCTGAAAACCAATCCAAAGAGCCTTCAACCTAAAGCATTTCCCTCAATAATGGATTCAAAATCAACTAAACATACAAATACAGAATCTACGAGTCAAAAAGAAGCCAACAAAACTCATATTGCCCACTTTCAAATTAGGGTCAAAACAGACCCCAAAATGGATTTTCAAAAAAGAAGGGTAAAATTAAAATTTTTGTCCAGAAACATATTTTCCAAGATTAAAGAAACTTCTAAGAGAAAGCCCAAATGAAAATGAAGTTAAACTGGAGTTTGATTCGAAGAAATGGTAGTTTGGACCTTTCGGGTGAAAATCCCTAAATTCCACCTTTAAATTCATATTTAAACAAGATTTAAATGATAAAATCAAATAAAAATAGTTGAAATAGGAGTTTTAAAAATGGAAGAAAATGCTCAAAAACATGAACCCCAAGCTCGAAGTCTTAAAAATGGTGTAAAAATCGTAAAAATAGGGTATATAAATGACCCTGGCATCGCGAACGCGATCATGGGGTCGCTTAAATCATAAGCGATCCTGCTATCTCTTAAGCGACAATCATGTACGTGACAGGCTGCTCAGCTGGGTCACTTAAGTGAGCAAAATATCTCTTAAGTGGGTGCCCAACTGAGTGGTGCACCAGCTGGAGACTTGGAGAATTCCAAGTCTCTGCAGACCCATCAAAATTCATCTAGAATCCTGATAATGTAAACGGACTATGCTACCCTATCAAATTTGATTCTCTAGACTCAATGTTGATATCAGATTTTCAAAAAGACGTCGTTTTCACATAGTTGACCACCAAAACCCAATTTTAGAACTTTTTGAATCGAGGGTCAAAATGAGATATAAAAGCCGTAAAATCACACCAGCTATGCAACTAAACTAAACTAAAGTCAACATTCTGGATCTGTTGGCACAGTCTGTTGCATCTGATGCACAAATTAGTAAATATTGACCGAAGTCAACTATAAGGCTTTTTAAGCCACCAAAAATAACAAATTTGCATGGATCACATTAAAATGCATTGGGAACCGTTCTAACCATCCCACATGATAAAATTACCACAATGTAATCACGAGAAGGGGTAAAATGGTCAAAAAACACAAAAATAAATATTTTACACTAATCACCAGAGGTCAGGTTGTTACATCATCCACCACAAAGAATTTAGTTTGTCCTCAAACTATAGGTAAGGGAAAATACCTGAATCCACAAAAAGCTGGGATAACTACTACACATATTAGATTCGACCTCCCAAGTAGCCTCATATATAGGTCGATGTCTCTACTGGACCTTAACTACTAGAATATCTCTAGAACGCAATCATCTAACATCCCTGGCTAAAATAGAGATTCGCTTCTCAATAAAAGAAAACCACTTATCTAACTGGAATGAATCCCAACAAATGACATGAAACTCTTCTGGAATGTAACGCTGAAGCATAGAGACATGAAAAACTGGATGAACAACTGACAAATTTGGGGGAAATACTAACTCATAAGATACATCCCCAATAGTCCAAAGAATATAAAATGGCCCAATGTACCTGAGGCTAAGCTCGACTCTCTTCCCAAATATCAATATATCCTTTATGGTAAAAACACGAAGAAAGTTATGATCACCAACAATAAATCTAAAGGCATGAAGTCTACGATTTGCATAACACTTTTGCCTACTCTAAGCTGCTTGAAGTTTATCCTAAATGACCCAAACCCTATCGAAGGACTCACAAAGCAAGTTCGTACCTCGAGGTCTAATCTTTGAAACATCAAATCAACCAAATGAAGAGAGAATACCTACCATTCAATTCTCCAAAAAAGCCATCTAGATGCTGGAATAGTAGTTATTATTATATGCAAACTCTGCCAAACCAAGATGCTGCTCCCACTGACCACCAAAGTCTATTACACAAGCGCAGAGCATATCCTAAAAAAACCTAAATAGTCTGCTCTGATTAATCATCAGTCTGGGGGTGAAAAGCTATACTAAGAGCAAAATGGGTACCCAACTCCTCCTAAAAAGTCTTCTAAAAGTGAGATGTGAACACAGAACCTCGATCAGAGATGATAGACACTGGAACACCATAAAGATGCACTATCTTATGAATATAGGTATGGGATAACCTCTCAATACTGAAGAAAACCTGTATCAAATGAGACAAGTAGATTTGGTTAATTTATCCACGATGACCAAAAAACTATCAAAATTATGACAAGTACGAGGCAACCCAATCATGAAGTCATAGTGATCCATTCCCATTTCCACTCGGGAATGGGTAACCTCTGAAGCAAACCACCCAGTCTCAAATGCTCGACCTTTACCTACTAGTAATATAGCCAACGAGCTCCAAAATTTTCTACATCCTTCCTCATAACACCCCACCAATAATTCTATCTTAAATTACAGTACGTCTTAGCTACTCCCAGATGAATAAAATATATAGAACAATGAGCCTCTTTCAAAATCAATCTATTCCAATCACCCACTCTCGACACACAAACTCGGCCTCCAATCCTTAAAATACTATTTGAATCAAGAGAGGCATCCTTAGTCTCACAACTCAATACCTTATTTTGAATTTCTCAACCCATCATCATTAAACTTATGAGCCCGAATCTTCTCCATCAAGGAAGACCTAGCCTCCACGAATACTAAAACACACCCAGGTGTTAAAATATCAAGCCTAACCATCTATTTAGCCAAAGATTGAACCTCTAAGCCAAGTGTCTCTCTTGAGTCAGAAGATGTGCCAATCTACCCAGCTAGTCGACTTTTGAATCAGGGAATCCACAACCATATTAACCTTACCCTGATGATAGAGACTAGTCAAGTCATAATCCTTAAGCAACTCAAGTCAACGCTGCCGCCTCATGTTAAAATCTCATTAGTTAAAGAAATGCTAAAAGCTAAGATAATATGAGAAAATCTTACAACAAACTCCATACAAATAGTGCCTTCATAACTTTAAAGCAAAAATAATCACACATAACTCCAAATCATGGGTAGGGTAATTCCTCTCATGGGCCTTTAACTGATGGGAAGCATAGGCAATCACCTTACCCTCCTTCATTAACACAACACCTAAACCTATACCTAAAGCATCACAGAAGATATTAAAACCCATGCCCTCCTTCGGTAGGGTCAAGATAAGAGTTAAAGTCAATGAATCCTGAGCTTTGGAAATCTCTCCTCACAAGCATTGAACCACTGAAAGGAAATCTTTTCCTGAGTCAACTTGGTCAATGGAGTTGTAATAGATGAAAAATAATCAATAAAGCGACGATAGTAGCCTATTAACTAAGAAAAACTCCAAATCTCAGTAGGAGAAGCAAGCCTAGTCCAATCACAAACTACTATAATATTGGCTGGATCAACTATAATACCATCCTTAGTCGCCACATGACCCAAGAAAGAGACAGACTCCAACCAAAAACTCACACTTAGAGAACTTAGCATACAACTTCTCATCCCTCAATCTCTGAATCGCAATTTGCAAATGCTCCTCTTGATCAGCCTCACACTTTGAATAAACCATCATTCATCTATAAATACAATAACAAAGAAGTTAGATATGGTCTAAATACCAGATTCATTATCTATATGAATGTGGGTAGAGCATTGGTCAACTCAAAGAACATGACTAAGAACTCGTAATAATCATAATGAGTCTAAAAGCTACCCTAGGAATATCTGAATCCCTAATCTTCAATTGGTGATACTCAAACCTCAAATCAAGCTTTGAAAATGCTGAAGCACCCTAAATCTGGTCAAATAAATCATTAATACGAGGAAGATGATACTTATTCTTAACCATCACCTTATTCAATTATCGATAATCAATATATATTTGCACCAATCCATCCTTTTTTCACAAACAAGATAGGCGCACCCCAAGGTGATACACTAGGTTAAATAAGTCCCTTATCCAACAACTCCTACAACTGATCCTTTAATTTTTTTAACTCGCTTGGGGCTATCCTAGAAAGAGGAATAAAAACGGGCTTAGTGCCCGACTTAACATAAATTGCAAAGTCGATATCATAATCTTGAGGTATACTAGGAAAATCAATAGAGAAAACATCCATAAACTCACGAATAATACAAATAGAATCCAAAGAAGGAGGTGAAGCAACACTAGTATCATGAATATGAGCCAAATAAGACAAACACCCTTTCTCAACCAAGCGACAAGCCTGAATATAAGATAAAACTCTCCTGGGACCCAAATGAAGCATAACTTTCAAAGTAATCCTTAGGACAGCCGGTGGCGCTAAAGTCACGGTGTTAGCATAACAATCTAGGATAACATGATATGGGGCTAACCATTCCATACCGAAGATGATATCAAAATCTATAATTTTTAACATAATCAGTTCCACATAGGTATCACGGCCAGTAAAAGTCACAACATAATATTGAAACACCCGATCCACCACTAAAGAGTCTTTTATAAGAGTAGATACATGAATAGGTACATCAAGAGGCTCACAAGCAGAATTGACACACGAAGCAAAATATGAAAACACATAGGAGAAAGTTGATCCTAGTTCAAACAACACAAATGTAAATTTAAAATAAATAGGGAAGATACCTGTGATGACAGCATCGAAGGCCTCTACCTCTATCCTGGCAAGTATATCATAACATTAACCACATCCACCACTTGGATGAGTAGCCCCACGACCACCACCATGGGCTCTACTACCTCTACCTCTCACATCTATAGTAGAATTACTATCTCTCATAGCCAATATAAGAGTAGCTTTGAAGATACAACAGGGATAGTCCTTGTCCAAGTGGCCAATATCATCATATATATAACAAACCCTACGGCCCAACTTAATGGAAAGAGGTATGTCTAGACTAGGATGAACAAATGAAGCTTCTAAACTAAAAGTACCACTACTTGAAATCATCTAGGCTGTATGTATGGGTCTACTATAGTCCTCGCAGAAATCTCTAGAATCTCTACCTTAAGGGACGTGACCTCCAAACTCACCCTAACAATAAGCCTTCTTGGCACTCTCTTGATATGCTCAAAGAATAGCCTCAGTCATCTTATCTTGATCCATAATACTCTGAAATGATGCTTGATACATCTACTATCTGAGTCATAGAAAGCTAAAGAGAAACATCCAACCCCTTCACAAAGTCTCAAATCTTCTCAGAATCAGTGACAACACTGGCATAAGAATATTTAAATAAAGCATAGAAAAATGCCTCGTACTCTGCAATAGTCATGGAGCCTTTCTCTATGAAATCAAACTCATCTCTTATCTGATCTCGCAAATTAAAAGGTACAAATCTTTCCAAAAAGGACTTGGATGAACCCAAAGGTCAACAACCTATAAGTGATGATGTCCAAGAAACATCTCTTATTAGATGATGGTATTGTCATTGTTAAGATATAGTAACCCAACTAAGGTTGGGGTCGAATCCCAAGGGAACACGTGGCTTTGCAGATCTCAGTAGTGTAGTCAAATAGCTGAACAAGAAAGTAAATAGTGGTTTTATTTGTAGCAATCTCAAACAAAGAATAGTATTAACTTTGTTAAAATAAGTCGTTAGTGAAAAAAGGGATTGTGTTCCCCCTAGCTTTTAAACTCCGTAGGCTTATCATGCGTTGTTGAACCAATCAATACCTTGCATGTAAAATTGATAATTTATGTACCTTCTATAGTTTTTTTGATGAGTAAAAGGATTTCATCCTTTGTATTTTGAGTCTCAGGGTGTCGCACTACTAACCCTTATCTTAACCTCAGTTAACTATTACCTTTTGAGTCTCTAGTTATTAGATAAAACCTAACCATCTTACGTAGATAGAACATAGAAGTATGGATCAACAGTGAAACTCCAAATTACTATTGCCTTTATCTTTTCCTAGTCACTACTCCTCGTTTAGAGTAAGTAGAAATATCTAGGTAGGACTCTAATGTGTGCACCCATTAAGAAATCAATAATAACGAATATAAAACAATATATTCCATTGGTATTAGTTCAGATCAACAATCGTACATCCTCTACTTCATCAATTTGCCAGGGTTTCCACAACCCTAGGTATGAGTTTTAGCCGCTCATGATTATGAAAAAATGAATAACATTCATAATATAAAATATAGATGAAATCACAATGATAAGTTGAATAAACACCCACAACCATAACTGAATAATCAATCAAAGTCCATACAAGAGAATCCCATAATCAAAGATAGATCTTGGAATTAAAATATATTTTTGAGTGTCAAAAGTGCGTAACTCCTACTAAAAAGTATATAAGAGGTATTTATAGTACATGCAAATATCCTAAAAACAAAGACCGAACAAAATAGGAGAAAATTGGGTCAGTGGCACCTACTTGCTGTACCTATAGTCTAGCACAGACACAGGTAGTACCTGCGGTCTAGCATAGGGCACAGGTTGTGAATGGATAAAGTCCTGCAAGTCAGCTCTTGAGATTTTGGTTTTCTGGTACCTGCTTTGTCTATATGCGGTCCGTAGGTCTACATGCTGTCTGTAGGTTGACTTAGTAGGTGTCGAGAGTTAGTTTTTTCAGCTTTTCTTTAACTCTTGAGCATGCATTGATCACGATCAAGCTAAAAATGTCCCAAACATCCATAATCACTCCAAAAGTAGCCAAAAATACCTTTTTTTCATGAACTTAGCATCCAAAACATAGATTCCTGCAAAACATACCCAAAATGGATCATATCTAACAAAAAGTCCTCAAAAACTTGCATATTTTTCCTATTTTAAACATCAAAAGGGCTACATTTCTATAGCACATCAATACCCTTAACTTTAAGATTTTTCATGTCCTCATGCAACAAAAATATAACAAAACAAAAATGATGCTTAACTAGGAGAATCAAAGCTATTCAAGGCAGTCAGTCATCATGATAAGTTCAAATCACAACATCTCCTCTTATATATCTTTTTAAAGCCAACTGTCTATGAACATGAAGCACAACAATGTGACATAATGGGATCAAGGTATGACAATTACATTATCAACAGACAGTCACTCAAATGTACAAATTACACTACCTGAAACAAGCAAATAGCTAGCAATATGACTCAAGTGCCCTCATAACAAAGATATCCCACTCACTCATATGAAATTATGCATGTCAATGAAGGGTCGGTCAAGAGATACTCACACTCGACAAATAAGTTCTACTTAATGCATGTCATATACCATAGGCTTGCCCTTATTTTCTTTACCTTAGCATACAGATAGTCAAGTTAGGATCACTGCAGGACTTTTCTCGGCTTGTAATATTGGCTTGAGGACTAGTATGGTACATATGGACATTTTAAAGTGACTAAGCCTCCTTGGCACTACACTAACTTTTGGGTTTCACTTACTAGCCAATTTTTTCGTCTTTATTCCACCCTTATTTCTCTCTTTTATTCTTTTATGCACATTCAAGTTGTGGGTGGTGTCTTATTTCTTGTTTTCTGCTTTTTACAATTTTTTATTTTATTTTTTTTTGTTTTCTTTTCTACCACACCCAACCTTATTAAATTTTTCTTAGTTTACCTTTTTTCATACCTATTTTACACTACATACCCCTATAATAGCCACCCTCAACTTAGGCATTTTGCCTATGTTAAGGTGCATAATGTCTAAGAAGGACCTGGGCTAAAATAGGAAAATTGTAATAGAAATGGGAAGGTGAAAAGAAAAAAAATATGCTTACAAGGTTTAAAGCAGGGATTAAGGGATATAATTCGTGTATGGAAGGTCATTTAGGCTAAAAGTGGACTAAAATAAAAAACAACCTATGGTCCTTTCCTAACCGACCATCCTTTAACCTAGGCAATATTAACTAGGCAAGTGCTGAATTCGACATACACAGGGAACTAGGTAGTATCTCATACACACAAATAATAGAGTTAATATCACCAACTACTACCTATCCAGTTCATGCAATTGTTCAAGTGATTATCACGTCCCTAATCCTAATACCATAACAAGATCCACAAAGTTCACACATATATACATTAACACAATTTTAAAAACTCAAAATTTTAGAGGGGTCTAAAAAAATAGTCAAAATATGACTACTGTCCTAAATAATAAAAAATCTCCTAATTAAACAAAAGCACAAAATGATATAAAATAAAACACAATACGACACATAATTATCCTAGACATGCCAATTCTACAACCATACCACGGCCGACATAAAAAGAAGCACGACAACAAAAATATGCTTATGGTATGCCCACCCCTAACTAAAAATTTGCACTATCCTTAATGAGCTAAAATTAAGTAAAACATACCAAAGTGAGAACATACCTGGGATGAATTAGGCACCCAATTAGGAGCATTCCCAGACAAGGGCATATCAGCTGGTGGAGGTAGTAGTGGTGGCGGTGCACTACTTGTGGATGCATCCTCTGTTATAGATGCATGCCTCTGCCTGTCAACGAAAGCAGTCTCTAAAGAATCTTGCCTAGCCTTTTTAACAGCTTTCTCCTCTATCATATCAGGATCCTACAAGTCGTCTAAGTGACTTCTCTTAGTCCCAACTACTGGGACCTGCTCATCATCCTTTGTAAAGAAATTAAAATATCTCGATGCATGGAAAGGGATATTTTGACCACAGGGGATATAATCAAGGAAGTAGCTTATACACGATTCTCTACAAGAGAGCGTACTTGTGTTTACTTGGATATCAAAATCCTCCCTTATCTGAACTAGATCTGGCATACCTATCTCTGTATATTGGGAGATAACTGATCTCTCTATCTCATCGATCTGTGTTTGAAAAGCAACGCGTAGCTATGAAAGTACGACTCTCTGATTAGCTTCCCATCTAGCCTTGACCTACTCAAATCTAGTCTCAACCCCTGATTTCATCTGCTCAAAGAGGGTAGTTATCCCAGTCTCGATAACTTTCAACCAAGTATATGTGGACTTATGGCTTTCCACTAATCTTTGCAAAAACTCACTAGATACAAAAATCATACCTATCAAAGAAGCTGTAGTAGATTGGCGAGCAGGCTCAGTAGATGCACCAACCGGCTTTGAGGTTAAAGTCGGGACTGAAGAAGAAGTAGCATGTGTCATCTTGCCTTGTGTAATCAAATCTGGAACATCTTTCTACTTCCCTATCTTTATGTCAATACTAATACCATATTATCTCTATGTGCCTCATTAGGCTCTACAAAAACTACTGGGCCCTTAGACTAGGCCTATGGTACTACTTTTTGCTGTCTCAATCTCCTAGAAATACCTAAAGGTGCTAGACTCTTATTGGTCTTCGTCTATGTAGCCGTGATAATAGTTACCCTCTTATAAATACCTGGTAACTTAGGCACTACAACCTTATCATATAGCCTCTAGATAATACAAAGAAATGACATATTGGTCAGCTCAATAAAGGCTCTGTCATATAACTCATGCCTCAGAGTAGCAGCAAAATCAATATCATAACCGAAAATCACACAGGCAATAAGTGCTCTTTTTTTCCACGTCAATATATTTTCTAAAGTAGTGGGTATCAGTTCATATCTAATCAGCAAATATCAAAACTTGGACTCCAATGTCAAAAGGCCTTTCTTGATCATAGTTTGCTCCTTAATCCATAGGGTTGCATCTCCCAATAGTGAAATATTACTGGCTATCCACCTAGTCATCTTAACCCTCTCTATATGGTGCTCATCATCCCACATGATATGTCAATGCTGTGCGATCCTCAGTCTATGGTTGCACTCAGCTGTAGATGTAGAAGTGGTGTAATTTGTGCTGAATATACTTCTGTAGATAGTCTCTATCGATATGTCAACTCTGACCCCTCTAACCAGTATATGATCAAGCTATCGCAGCCATGCAAATCTGATAAGGCTTGGATGATGGCACATAGGATGGACTACAGTAGCTATGGCAGCCATACAAATCTGATAAGGCTTGGATGATGGCGCATAGGAAGGACTACAGTAGCTATGTAAGATGTATAAAACTCCTGTACCATAGTCAGGCTGTAGGAATCAAGTGGTATATTCATCCACTCTAGCTAATATCTATCAAATTCTGCCCGTAGCTGTGGTACTCACTCTAGCCCCAATAAGTCAATCGAATGATCCTAATAAATATATCTCATAGGCCTACCTAGATCATAAACATGATTGTCAATCTAAAATATATGCCATAGCTCTTCCATACACCACCTCAGATTTCCCTCCTTGGGAGGTACATATGGGACATGTGCGGGTGTAGAGCTCTACTGTACTGAAGCATTGTGGGAAGGCTTCTTAACATTCTCATCATACTAGGGTACCTCTATCTACTAAACATAAGTAGCGGTACCCTTCTCAGATTGGGGAACCATAGAAGACTATTCCTGCTCAACCTAATAAGATAAATCCTTGGACCTCTCCTCAGACTAGGGCTCTTGAGTAGCAACCTGTAGAGTAGTCTCAGACTCTGTCTCCTCTTTCTCCTCATCATTAGGTGGAGGAGTGTGTGGGGGTGATATACCTGTAGATTTTATCCTCGATTGGGCTGCAGCTGACTGAGAAGCCTGGCAAGTCTGTCCTCTTTAACTCTGCATGTCACCCTAAAGGTAGTGTCTTTATGTTGATGCCTCAGATATTCCTCCACTAAACCACTAGGCTCGATAGACTCTGTCTGTCTCTTTGAAGTACCTAACTTCATCTTCTTTACTTATTTAGGTGCTATATGTACCTAAAAAACTAATAGTTAGTTTCCAACAATAGTGAGGGACAACAAAGGTCAAAGAAAAACTCAAAATTCAAAAAGTTTTGATTTTTCCTTAATTTTCACATCCCTATAACCTATTTGAAATCCTAACAAGTCCATTGTATGCACACTAATCAATAATCATGAATTTCAAAGAAAACAAACATGCTCAACTAATGGTATGACTCTATTCATTCATTCAAGTTCAGCTTTCAGTTAGGGCCCAAACTTAGAATTTTAGTTCAAAGCAAAGCCCTACCTTATTATTTTAGTCTACTTTGAGGCTCCCTCATACAAGAATAATAATTTCTATATATTTTGAAATGAAATATTCATATCAACTTATTTAAACAATAGACAAACCAATACATAACCATTAGGAGCCGAGAAAGTTACCTTTTATAAAAAGAACAAGAATAGAATAATGAAGAACTTAAGCAAAACCAAGGTTGAAACATATTTTTAACTTGTTTGGACAAGTTCGTATCTTAAATAAGTGACAATTTAGACTTTACTTAAGTTTGGGGTTAGTTGGTGTTTTAAATTGGAAGTTTGAATTCAAAGAGAAAAGTAAAGTTTTGAGGATTAGAATGAGTTAAAATGAGGGTAAGAATGTTTTTATATAGGTGGAGGTCTATTTTAGGTCATGTTTAAATGCTGGTAGGCCCAAAATTTAAATTAAAAATTGGGCACACAAAGTGACCTATCCATGGCATCAACCTGCGCTCCACACCTGCGGCTAGACAATGGACGCAGGTATGACCTGTGAATCGCAGGTGCCGTGCCAAAATATTTGGCCCACTTTTTTGCAACTTGGACTTGGCATTTTCATATTTTCCCATAAACTTATGGTCCCGCAACTTATGTTTTAGGTCCTAAAATTAAGCATAGATGCCAAAGTCCATAACTTATTGTTCGTCGTCAAAATCTCAACTTTTAGACTTATAACTCAACTTATCGTGTGGGACTTATGACCATGATAGGTTGATCACACAGTCCCCTTACCTGGAAATTGCTGAATGTAGCATTTTTTTACTTTATTTCAGGTAAAGTCCAAAAGTTAAAAACATATAGAAAGACAAAATCAATATAAACGTGAACACTAAAACATAGTGGGTAGCCTCACACTTAGCACTTGATTTAACAACGTAGCACGATGTGGCTATGTTGGTTACTCAGACTTCGCCAACAAACCCATGGGTTGCCTCCCATGCAATGATTAATTTAACATCGCGGCTCGACACGGGTATCTTGACTACTCAAAATTCATTAAGATACCCATATGAGTATCTCCAGGATCATAAATATAATCAATCGCTGGCACTACCCTCATATCGGTTGGCTGCTTCATTGACTTTCAGATATTAAATATTGCCTCCTCATCGTTGACTCTAAATTTTAGCTCACCTTTTTCTATGTCAACCACAACTCGTCGTATGTCCATAACTGGTCTTCTCAAGATAATGAGCATCTTGGTGTAAACCTCACAGTACAAGATGACCAAGTCAGCCAAAAAATGAAGTTGTCCACCCTCATGATCATATCAAATGAGATTCCCACAGGCTTCTGCACTGTACGGTTAGCCATCAATAGCCACATCAATGCAATTTCAGAGGGTTCAAGCCTAATTTCTTGAATATGGCTAGTGGCATCAAATTAATGCTGGTTCCTAAATCATATAAGGCTCAGGCAAAGTGGAACCACCCCATAGTGCATGGTATACTGAATGCTCTGGGATTACCCTTTTATCTGTGCCAAGGACCTAGTGTGACTGCACTGTAGTGGTGACACCATCAACATCCTCAAATGTTGCTCATTTCTTTTTGGTGACCAACTGTTTCATAAACCTGGCGTATTTAGGCATCTTCTCTAATGCCTCAAGAAGATGTATGTTCAAGCTCAATTCTCTCAGCAACTCAATAAATCACTTGAACTTACCTTCCTCTTTTTTTTACCTCAATCACTGAGGAAAAGGTGGGGGTGGTCTTAAGATCTTCCCAATTTTTGGCTCAATGAATGAACCTTTACCATTATCCTCAATAATTGTACAAGTATCACCTGTTACTTTATCAGACTCACAAGCATATCTCTCATCATCAACAACTTCTATAGTAGTTAGTGGGGGATCCATAGTCTTGATACCATACTTCATGGTAATAGCAAGTATATGACCAGCATATCTGGGATTTTGCAATGTGTTTCTCGAAAGGGTTCCTAGCTGCCTCTAGTTTAGAGCTGCTGACATCTGCCCAAACTGGTGCTTCAACTGCTTGATAGCAGTGGAATATGACTCAACCTTCTATTTTAACCCTAAAATATTAGCCTAAATCTCATTGAGGCTGGTCTCTTGATCTTTTTGACCCTTTACCATCTTATCCAAGATCTTCTCCATTCTGGATTCTGTATCACATCTACCAGGTGGAAAATACCTATATCCCTTCTCTTCGTAGTCATCCTTCTTTCTCTAGTCACTATCTCGCTCTCTACTATAGTATTTTTATCTATCATAGTAGTTCTAACCTTAGTTCCCTTACCCTTGGGATAAAAAATCCACCATCTGGTGATCCAGATAATTAGCTTCTTATTTAAATTCTGACTTGTACGATTTGGAAGCTGTCCCCTGGGCTTCTTCTACATTTACTTTCTCAAAAGTCATTACTGCAAACTGCTTTGCTAGCACCCCTAAATCAGTCCTTAGAAACATAATTTCTTATGCTACTGTATCATCAGCTGCTCTCTGGTCGCAGGAGGCACCAATAGGATAAGTGCCAGATCCCCTCTCAGCCTCCCGAGTTTTCCACCCTCGGTTAGTGTATGAGATCCGATCTAACATCTCCAAAGCAGCCTCCCCAACGTAATCTCATAAAAGCTTTTCCAAAGATAGTTTCTACCATGGCTCTGGAGTTGATGGTCAGGTCTTAGTAGAATATCTCTGATAAGTTTGTCCCTGGAAACTAATTATTTTGCACCATGCGCAGTTTCCAGTTAAATATAAACCAAGCCTCGTACATGGAATATGACTATAGATGCCTAAATTTATAGATCTCATGCTTGAGTTGCAACATCCTTGATGGAGGAAATAATCTATTTAAGAATTGCTTGCGCAACTTATTCCACGTCGTGATAGGGCCTCTAGGAAATTCCCCCAACTATAAAGATGCTTTTCCTGTAAGAGAGAAGAGGAAAAGCCTCAGTTTAAGTGCTTCCTGATCTACCCCTAGAATGGTATAAAAGGTGTAGATCCTAAGGAAATTTTCAAGGTGCAAGTTTACATCATCGGTAGACCTTCTTGCAAACACACCCTTCAAAATTAGAAGTTGAATCATGGCACTTGTGATGTCGAATTTGATGCTTAGGGGCTAAAAAGGAGGTACTATGGCTCTAGTCTCAGTCGGCTTAACATATCCTAGATCTTCTTCATCAATAATATATGGCTGCGTGTACTAATATGCTGGGATTACTTGAACACCGAATCCTCTATCTCTATTCTGGTTTCCTCCGAATGCTCTCAGTGATCTACTATATGTCTCTGCTTAATAAGATTTGCTTCCCTAGATACTCTATGAGCTTCTTCTATTACCATATTTTTGGCTTCTTCTTGAGCTATCAGCTCACCAGTCTAACAATCAACAATATCCTGCACTCCTTCGGGCGGAGGTACAACATCATGAACCCTTTCAGGATTTTCAACACTTTTCTTCTCAGACATCCTACCAGGTGTTTGAAGAATAGTTTCTGGATTTGGATTGATTAGGAGTAAGGGTTTGCCTCTACTCTATACGCTAGGCATACACCAGTATATTTCTCATTAAGAACAAACACAAAAAACCCCAAAATTACAACAACTTCAAATCATAAATCAAAATTGTGTCCCTCGACAACGGCGCCAATTCTTAATGACGTCCAAGCAACTTGTCCTATTAGACGATGGTATAATCGCTGTCAAGATATAGTAACTCAACTAAGGTTGGGGTCGAATCCCAAGGGAACACGTGGCTTTACAAATCTCTGTAGTTATAGTCAACGGGAAGAACAAGAAAAGTAAATTGGGGAGGGGGGTTGTTTGTAGCACTCTCGAACAAAAAACAGTATTAACTTGGGTGAAATCAGTCATAAGTGAACTATAGGATTGTGTTCCCCCTGTATTTTCAACTCCGTAAGATTATCAGACATTGTTGAACCAATCCAATACCTTGCATGTAGAATCGATAAGTTATGTACCTTCTATAGTCTTTTGGACGGGTAGAAGGATTTCACTCTTTACCTTTTGAGTCTCAGTGTGTCGCACTAATAACCCTTATCTTAATCCTAGTTAAATTTTAACTTAAGAGTCTCTAGTTATTAGATGAAACCTAACCATCTTATGTAGATAGAACCTAGAAGCATGGATCTATAGTTAAACTCTAAATTACTGTTTCCTTTATCTTTTCCTAGTCACTACTTCTCTTTCGGAGTAAGTAGAAATATCTAGGCGATATCCTAATGTGTGTACCCATTAATAAATCAATCATAACGAAGATAAATGAATACATGCCATTGGTATTGGTTCAGATCAACAATCACACTTTCCCTACTTTGACAATTAGCAAAGGTTTACACAACCCTAGACATGGGTTTTACCCGCTCATGATTGTGAAGAAATCAATAACATTCATAATAGAAAACATAGATGAAATCACAATGATAAGTTGAATAAAAACCCACAACTATAAATAAATAATTAATCAAAGTCAATAAAAAAGAATCCCAAGATCAAAGATGGATATTTGAATCAAAATATGTTTTTGAGTGTCAAAAGTGCATAACTCCTAATAAAAAGTACATAAGAGGTATTTATAGTACATCCAAAAACCCTAAAAACAAAGTACAAATAAATAGGAGAAAATCAAGTCGGTGACCACCTGCTCTTTATACCCGCGGTCTGGCACAGGCGCAGGTAGTACCTGCGGTCTAGCACTGGGTGCAGATGCAGAACGATGGTTGTGAACGGACAAAGTCCTATAAGTCAGCTCTTGGGATTTTGGTTTTATGGCACTTGCTTTGTCTACATATGGACCGTAGGTCTACATGCTTTTCGTAGGTTGACTTAGTAGGTGACGGGAGTCAGTTTTTTAGCTCTTCTTTGACTCTCAAACATGCATTGATCACAATCAAGTCGTAAAACATCCCGAACATCCATAATCGCTCCAAAAGAATCCAAAAACACCTTTTCACCTTTTCATGAACTTAGCATCCAAAATATGGTTTCCTGTAAAACATACCCAAAACGGATCATTTCTAACAAAAAGGCCTAAAAAACTTACATATTTTCCTTATTTTACGCCTTGAAAGTGCTACATTTTTGTAGCACATCAACATCCTCAACTTAAAAATTTTCCATGTCCTCAGGATACTAAAACACAACAAAATAAAAACAATGCTTAACTAGGAGAATCAAAGCTATTCAAGGCAATCAGTCATCACGTTAAGTTCAAATCACAACATCTCCTCATATATATCTTTTCAAAGCCAACTGTCTATGAAGATAAAGCACAACAATATGACACAATGGTATCAAGGTATCATTATTACATTAGCAATATACAACCACTCATATGTATAAATTACACTACCTGAAACAAGCAAATAGCTAGCAACATGACTCAAGTGCCCTCACAATAAAGATGTCCCACTCACTCATATGAAATCATGTATGTCAATGTAGGGTCGGTCAAGAGACACTCACACTCGACAAAGAAGTTCTATTCAATAGATACCAAATACCATAGGCTTGCCCTTATTTTCTTTACCTTGGCATTCAGATAATCAAGTTAGGATCACTATAGGACTTTTCTGTGCTTACAATGTAGGCTTGGGGGTTGATATGGTACATATGGACATTTTAAAGTGACTAAGCCTCTTTGACACAACACTAACTTTGGGGTCTCACTTACTAGCCAATTTTCTTCTTTATTCCACCCTTATTTCTCCCTTTATGCTTTTATGAACATTCTTGTTGGGTGGTCTTTTATTCCTTCCTTTTTGCTTATTCACAATTTTTCATTTTTTTCTTTTTCTACCACAGCCAACCCTACTAACTTTTTATTAAATTACCCTTCTTCATACCCTTTTTACACTACATACCCCTTCAATAGCCACCCTCAACTTAGGTATTTTGCCTGTGTATAGGTGCACAATGTCCAAGGAGGACCTGTGCAAAAATAGAAAAATTATAATACAAATGGGAAGATGAAAGGTAAAAACTAAAAAAATAGGCTTACAAGGCTTGAAGAAGGGATCAAGAGATATAATTAGCGCATGAATGGTTATTTATGCTAAAAGTTGACTAATATAAAAAAAGGCCGATGATCCTTTCCTAACAGACCATCCTTCAACTTAGGAAAGACTAACCAGACAAGTTCTAAATTCAACATACATAGGGAACTAGGTAGTATCTCACACACATAGCACAGAGTCTATATCAGCAACTATTACCTATCTAGTTCATACAATTGTTAAAGTGATTATCATGCCCATAATCCAAATGCAATAACAAAATCCAAAAAGGTCACACATATATACATCAAAACAGTTATAAAAACTCAAAATTTTAGAGGGGTGTAAAAAATTAGTCAAAATATGACTACTTCCCTTAATGCTCAAATTTCTTCTAATTAAACAAAAACACAAAACAATATGATACATAATTATCCTAGACATATCAGTTCTAAAACCATACCACCACCAACAAGAAAATAAGCACAACAATAAAACCCTACAGCGGCATTATATGCCCACCTCCAACTAAAAATTACGCACTGTCCTCAATGTGCTAAAACTAAGCAAAAAATAAGGAAGTGAGAACATACCTGGGATGCACAAGACACCCAAATCAAGAGCATCCCATATAGGGGCATATCAACTGATAGAGGCAGTGGTAGTGGCGGTGCACTACTAGTGGATGCACCCTTTTCTATAGATGAACACTTTTATTTATTGATGAATGTAGTCCCTAAAGAATCATGCCTGGCCTTTTTAACGGCCTCCTCCTCTATCATATCTGGATCCTACATGTTGTCTAAGTGACCTCTCTTAGTCCCAACTGCTAGGACCTCCTATTCATCCTTCATAAAGAAATTAAAGTGTCTCAATGCATACGGAGGTGATATTTGTACCACAAAAGGTATAATCGAGAGAGTAGCTTCTATATGGCTCTCTACAAGAGAGCGTACCTATGCTCGTAGGATATCAAAATCCTCCTAAACTAGATCTGGTGCACCCATCTCTGTAATTTGGGATGTAACCTATTTCTCCAACTCATTAATTCCTATCTGAAAATCAACACGTAACTCTGACAGTGTCGCTCTGTGAGTAGCCTCCTATGTAGCCTCGACCTACTCTAATCTAGTCCGACCACTTACTCTCATCTGCCTGGAGAGGTTAGTCATCTAATTCTCAACAATCTTTAACCGAACAACTGTGGCCCTCTAACTATCCTCTAAGCTCTACAAAAACTCACTAGATATAATAATCATACCTATTTTTGGAGCTGTAGTAGATAGATGAGCAAGCTCTGTAGATGCACCAATTATCTCTAAGGATGAAACCAGGGCTGAAGAAGTAGACTGTGTCCTTTCGCCCTCTATACTCGAATCTGGAGCATCTCTTTGCTCATCTATCTCTATGTTAATACTATCACCTGCATCATCTCTATGTGCCTCATCAGGGTCTGTGGAAACTAAGCCTTTAAACTGGTCCTACGGTACTACTTCCTACTGTCTCAATCTCCTAAAAGTACCTAAAGGTGCTAGTCCCTTCTTTGTCCTCGTCTGCACAGTTGCAATAGTAGGTACCCTCTTATCAACACCTAGTAACTTAGGCACTCTATCTTTATTACTTCTCCTCTGGATCATATACGGAAATGGTAGATTATCCATCTCACCAAAGGCTCTGTCATAAAACCTATGCCCCTAAATAGCAGAAAAATCAATATCATAACCGGCCATCAAACAAGTAACAAGTGTTGCTCCTTTCCATATTATGTATTATTCGAAGTAGTGGGTATCAGTTGGTATCTAATCAGCAACCACCCAATGTTAAGAGGTATTTCTTGATCACAATTTACTTCTTAATCCATGGGGTTGCAACCCAATGGTGAAATATAACTGGCTATCCACCTAGTCATCTTAACCCTCTTTAGATGGTGCTCAACATTGC
Source organism: Capsicum annuum (assembly GCF_002878395.1). Lineage (NCBI taxonomy): Eukaryota > Viridiplantae > Streptophyta > Magnoliopsida > Solanales > Solanaceae > Capsicum > Capsicum annuum. The sequence goes on from NC_061114.1 coordinate 70,327,409, forward strand.
ACATGATATGTCAATGATGTATGATCCTTCATCTATGGTTGCACTCAGCTGTAGATGTAGAGTGGTGTAATTTGGGTTGAATATAACTCTGCAGATAGTCTCTATCGAAATGTCAACTCAACACCTCTAACCAGTGTGTGATCAAACTAAAACGGCCATGTAAATTTGATAAGTCCTGCATGATGGCATATAGGAAAGACTACAATAGCTATGTAAGATGAATAAAACTCCTGTACTATAGTCGGGCTGTAGGAATCGAGTGTCTGGTCATCTACTCTAGTTGATATCTATCAAATACTTCCTGCAGCTGTGGTACTCGTTCTATCCATGATAAGTCAATCCAACGCTCTTTATATATACATATCGTAGGCCTAACTTGCTCCCAAACACGACTGTAAAGCTTAAATATATGCCTTATCCTTTTCATACACCACCTCAGATATTTTTCCTCGAGAGGTGCATGTGGGGCATACATGGGTGCGGGGCTCTACTATACTGAAGCATCATAAGAAGGTTGATCAGCACCCTTATCAGATTGGGGTACCTTTTTCTGCTTCATATAAGTAGTGTTACTCTCCTCAGACTGAGCCACCAAAGAAGACTACTCCTACTCAACCTTATCAGATGAATTCTAGTACCTTTCCTCAGCCTGGAGGTCCTGAGCAGCAATATGTGGAGTAGTTTTGGACTCTGTATCCTTTTGTTTCTCCTTATTATCAGGTAGAGGAGTGTCCGAGGGTGATATCTATGCGGACTTCATCCTCAGCTGGGCTACGACTAACTGAGCATCCTGGTGACTCTGTGTGTCACTCCACTGGTAGTGTCCCTATGTCGTTGCCTTAGATTCTCCTCCACTGAACAACTAGACTGAGAGACTCTGTTCGTCTTCTCGAATAACTGACCTTTGTCTTATTTACTACTTTAGGTGACATATGTACCTAAAAAACCAATTGTCAGTTTCCAAAAAAAGTAAGGGATTGCAAAGGTCGAAGAAAAACTCAAAATTCATAAAGTTTGAATTTTTTCTCAATTTTTACATCCCTATAACCTATTTGAAATCCAAACGAGTCCAATATACACACACTAATCAAGAATCATGAATTTCAAAGCAAACAAACATGCTCACCCATGGTGTTACTCTATTCATTCATGTTCAACTTTTGGTTAGGGCCTAAACTTTGAATTTTAGTTTAAAACAAGGCCCTACATTATGATTTTAGGCTACTTCAACACTCCCTCATACAAGCATGACAGTTTTAATATACTTTGCAATGAAATACACGTATCAACTTGTTTAAATAATAGATAAACCAATTTATAACCATTAGGATCCAAGAAACTTACCTTTTATAGAAAGAACTGGAAGAGAATAATAAAGAACCTAAGCAAAACCAAGGTTGAAACTTATTTTTTGTGTGTTGGTACAAGTTGGTATCTCAAATAAGTAACAATTTAGCCTTTACTTGAGTGTGGGGTTAGTTGGTGGTTTAAGTGGAAAATTTGAATTCAAAGAGAAAAGTGAAGTTTTGAGGATTAAAATGAGTTAGAATGAGGGTAAGAATGTTTTTATATTGGTTTGGGGGGTGGGGGGCTATTTTAGGTCATATTTAAATATTCGTGGGCCTAAAATTTAAATTACAAATTGGGCACACAAAATGACCTAACCGCGGCATCAACTTATGTACCACACCTGTAGCCTATAGGTGCTGGGCGCAGGTGCCGATTCAAAATTTTTGGACTGCTTTTCTATAACCTGGACTTGAATTTTTGATATTTTTCCAGATATTTATGGTCCTGTAACCTAAGTTTTTAGTCCCAAAAGCAAAATTAGATGCCAAAGTTCATAACATACCATTTTTCGTCATCAAAATCTCAAATTTACAACTTATTACTTAACTTTTTGTGTGGGACTTGTGACCACGATGGGCTAATCACACAGTCCCCTTCCGTAGAAATTAATTAATGTAGAAATTTTTATTGTATTTCGGGTAAGGTCCAAAATTTAAAAACCTACAGAAAGACAAAAACAACAAAAACGTGAACACTAAGATATAATGGGTTTCCTCCCATACAACACTTGATTTAACATCGTGTCACAATGTGACTATGTTGGTTACTCAGACTTCACCAATAAGCCCATGGTTTTCCTTACATACAACACTTCATTTAACATTGCAGATCGATGTGGGTTTATTGACTACCCAGTATTCATCAAGATACCCATATGAGTATCTTCAGGATCATCAATAAATCAATCACCGATACTAGCCTCATGTCGGTTGACTAACTCATTGAATTTTGGATGTTGAACGTCACCTCATTACCGTTGACTCTAAATTTCTACTCATTTTTTTCTATGTCAACCATATCTCTGCAGTGGTCATAAATGGTCTTCCCAAGATAATGGGCATCTTGGTGTCAGTCTCACAGTCTAATATGACAAAGTCAGCTAGAAAATATAGTTATCCACCCTCACGATTACATCAAATGAGATTCCTATAGGTTTCTTCACTGTACGGTCAGCCATCAATAGCCACATCAAAGTCGATTCCGGAGGGTTCAATCCCAATTTCTTAAATACGACCAGTGGAATCAAATTACTGCTGTCTCTTATATCATACAATGCTCAGGAAAATTGAGATGCCCTAATATTTCATAGTATAGTGAATGCTCTGGGATCTCCCTTTTTGTATGCCAAGGACCTAGTCATGACTGAACTGTAGTGGTGCACACCATCAACATCCTTAAAAAGTTACTCCTTTCTTCCTTGTGACCAACTATTTCATGAAGATGGCATATTCAAGCATCTGGTCTAATGACTCAAGAAGAGGTATGTTCAAGCTTAATTCTCTTAGTATTTCAATAAATATCTTGAATTTACCTACCTCTTTCTTTTGCCTTAATCACTGAGGAAAAGGTGGGGGTGATCTCAGGATCTGTCTGACTTCTAGCTCAATGAACAGATCCTTACCTTTATCTTCAGCAACTGTACCTGTATGACCTGTTACTTTCTCAGACTCAACAGTAGGTGTCTCATCATCAACAACTTCTACAAAAGTTAGTGGGGGATCTATAGTACTGATACCACTCCTCATGGTAATAGCAAGTACATGGCTATTCTTTCTCAAATTTTACATTGTGTTGCTCATAAAGCTACCTGGCTGCCTTTGGTTATTAGTTGCTGACATCTGCCTAAACTGGTGCTCCAACTGCTTGATAGCAGTGGCATGTGACTCGACCTTCTGGGTCAACCCCGAAATATTAGCATTAATCTCCTTAAGGCTAGTCTTTGAACTTTTTTGAACCTTCACCATCTTATCCAACATTTTCTCTATTTAGGATTTTGCATCGTGTCTACCAGGTGGAATGTACCTATCTCCCTTCTCTTTATTGTCATCCATCTTTCTACAGTCACTATCTAGCTCTCTACACGGTCTCTTCATCTGTTATTGTAGTTCCAACCTTGATACCCTTGACCTTAGGATCAGAAACCTGTTATTTGATGATCTAGATAATTAGCTTCCTCTTCTAATTTTGACTTGTATGCTTTAGAAGCTGACCCCTACACTACTAGTGCATTCACTTTCTTAGAAGTCGCTGCTGCAAACTGCTTTGCTAACACCCTAAATCAGTCCTTATTAATTCTATTTCCTACGCTATTGTATCATCAACTGGTCTCAAGTTACAGGAGGCACCAATAGCATAAGTGCCATATCCCATTTCAACCTCCTGAGTTTTCCACCCTCGATTAGTTAGTGAGATCTGATCTAACATCTTTAAAATGGCCTCCAAACGTAATATCATAAAATTTCCTCCAGAGGTGGTGTCTACCATGGTTCTAAATTTGATGGTCAGGGCTCTGTAGAATATCTCTGATAAGCTTGTCCCTGACAACTAATGATTTGTTACCATGATAGCTTCTCCTTAAAACTGAATCAAGCCTTGTACATGGTCTCTGACTGCAGCTTCTTGAAATTATAGATCTTATCCTTGACCTACAACATCTTTGGTAGAGGTAATAACTTATTTAATATTTCCTATAGAACTCATTCCACATCGTGATAAAGCCTATTGGCAATTCCCCTAACCATAAATATGCTTCTCTTATAAGTGAGAAGGGGAAAAACCTTAGTCTAAGTTCTTCCTGATCTACCCCTAGAATGGTATATGAGGTGCAGATACTAAGGAAATTTGCAAGGTACAAGTTTGCATCATTGGTACACAATTTTGCAAACACACCCTTCAAATTTTGAAGTTGGATCATGGCACTCGTGATGTCGAATTTGATGCCCGGGGTAAAATTAGAGGTACTATGGCTTCAGTTTCGATCGGCTCAACATATCCCATATCTTTTTCATAATCTATATATGGTTGCATGTACTGATATACTGGGATTCCTTTAACATGGGCACCTCTAGCTTTGTTTTGGTTTCCACCTAGGCTGCTCAGTAGTCTGTTACTTATCACCACATAGTAAGATCAGCTTCCCTAGTTACTCTTTGAGCTTCTTCTATTTCTATCTTCTCAGCTTCAGTTTGAGCTATCATCTTACCTATATGATGATCAAAAATATCCTTTACTCCTTTGGGTAGAGGTACAACATCACAAACCCCTTAAGGATTTTCAACTCTTTTTTGCTCAGACATTCTACCAGGTATTTGTAGGATCCTTCTTAGATTCATATTAACTGGGAGTAAGGGTTTACCTCTACTCTATGTGCTAGAAATACATCGGCGCATGTGTAATACCCCGTACTTTTCCTAGCTTAAAATCATCTCAAAAATGTTAGAAGCTTTCTTTGAAAGATGAATCCACTTTTGTATATGTTTTTTATTTTTTCACTTTTTTTATGTAGGAAGTTGAATTAGCTTTCCAACGAAACAAATTTCATCAAAATCCAACATCGGAGGAGAAAGTTATAGCCAAAATACAGAAGGCAGTAAAAACTGCCCAGGTGCGACGGTGAGGACGACGAACCGTCGGACTAGCGATGGACCATTGCCCACGACCGTCGCATGGGAAACAATGAGGACACCTTTTGGATAAGGTGAGATGGGCAGGTTGACGGACCGTCGAACTTGTGAAAGACCATCACCCAGGCCGTCGCTACTTCGGCAGTAAGCCCCTTCCCTGGTCCACGTACGACGGTTGAAATGACGGACCATCGCTCTAGAGATGCACCATCACATGAGCCTTTGTAGGTCCTGATTCAGCAAATTAAAGCCTTTTTAAAAGGGTATTTTGGTCATTTACCACCCACTTATATATACCCAATTATATTCGATTTTATCTATTTGGTTCATTATTACTTCACAACTAATATTAGGGTTTCTCTCTATCATTAATCTCCAAGAACAAAATCCATTCTTCTTCAAGAAATAATTGATTTCTAATTCTTCAAGTTCAAGAATATCAAGAATCTTAACCTAGGTATGCATAGTGTTCATTCATGGACTCCTTTTGTCCATGAAGTCCAAGAATCCTTTTTCCCACTTTAAGTTATGGATTTTCTTTATGATTTCATGATTGGGCTATTCTTGTTCACGTTGATAAATGAGAAATTGAATTTTTCTCTATGTTAGATAATAATTTCTATGTGGGTTTAACTATTATAGATATAGATTCATGCAAACCTATGACTAAACCCTTGAATGATGAAATTAGAATGTGACCATGATGTTTAATTGTTGTACAATGATGTTTACATGTACCATGCCTACAATATGTTTGATTTAATGCCTAGATGAAGGAAAAGTGCCTAACTAGCACTTTGTCATGAAATACCCAAGTATGTTCAAGCTTATGCCTATCACATGTCTGATGAAATTCTTCAGTAAATGCATTATGGTGATTATTATGTATTCAAGCAAGTCATGCTTTATCAATTTCCTTCTATCGAGTTCTGGGGGTACTTTTACCCAAAATATTAGATGTGTGCATAGAGCCATGTCATGTTTTCACGATACTCTTAGTCAAGCTATGATCCTTAGACTTCATACAGTCTTATGACTCTAGAAATATCCATGATCTCATGAACTAAAAAGTTATAAAATATCAGTAGTAATCCATCAGTCAACGGAAGTCAGTAACTTAGTCCATGTTTAGTTTCAGAAAATCATGTTCAGTGTCTATTCAGATAGGAGTAGAAATTAGCACCGAGCGAACCCAAGGGTGGAAAATCACCTGTTATATGAGGGTGTGATTCTTAGAAGTAATCCTTGTATTCTAGAACTATGTAGCCAACATAGGTTGAAACATCATAGCCTACTATATGAGGGTAGATGAGGTGGCTGAACCTGTTATATGAGGGTTCCTAGCATTCTCATTAGAGTTACCTGTTATATTAGGGTCACTCATATGTTTTCCTTACCAGTGGCGTGGTATTGATACCCTTTTAATCAGGGTACAGATTCGACCCCAATTCAGCTATAATGCATTATTTGGGGCATGTCAGTTAGATGACTACTTTCCACAGTTTTAGTATCAGTATCAGTCAAGAACTCAGATAGTTTTTTAGATTTCAGGACTTTCAGATACAGTCAATTCAGATACAGTACGAAACTCAGCTAGTTCCATCAGATTCAAGACTGTCAGATACAGTTACTCATGTTATAAAATATATCAGTTATTAGTATGTCATGTTATCAATATTTAGATTTAATAATCATGTTATCATGGTATCAATGTCAATTTTTATGTCTCATGCATGTTCTCTTACTCTCATGATAGTCAGTCTATTATTATATTTGTTCATGACTCCATTTTTTCTCTTATTTTAGAACATGCCTCCCAAGAGAAGAACCCATCCTGTCTAAGAAGATCCCTTGGATGAATATGTTTCTCAAGCGGAGTTCAAGGCTGCATTCGATACTCTTGATCAGTTAGTTTCTACTCAGAATTAACAACCAACTATCGTTCTAGCCGACCCAATGGCCAATTCAGCTGCAGCCAAGATTCAGGACATTTCCTGAATGAATCCTTCATCCTTTCTTTGGTCTAAGATAGAAGAGGACCCTCAGAAATTCCTAGATCAGGTGAAAAAGGTTACAGACATACTGGGGGTTACATCTAGTAAGAGTGCTGAGCTAACTATATATAAATTACTGGATGTGGCTCATACTTGGTTCAAGCTGTGGAAGTGATAGAGGGTATACGATGTAGGGTCAGTTAAGTAGGAGGAGTTTGCTTTAGCGTTCCTTGATAGATTCTTCCCCTAGAGCTTAGAGAAGCTAAGGTGCTAGAATTCATCAACCTCAGGCAGGGTAATATGAAAGTGAAAGAGTATTCTCTTAAGTTTACTTAATTAGCCAAATATGCCCCTCATGTGGTTGCAGCTAGCAGGGTAAGGATGAGTAAGTTTGTTTTGGGGTGAACGATAGCATGGTTAATGAGTGCAGATCTGCCATACTGAATAGTGACATGACTTTAGCCAGGCTCATGACTCATTCTCAATAGATAGAGGAGTAGAAGATTAAGATGAGGGAGAAACAAAATAAGAGAGCGAAGACAGGTAGTTTTAACTTTGCTCAACCAAAGTCAGAAGGAGGAAACCATTCTCAGTTTCATCCTAAGTCATCAGTTCCAGCTCCTTCTTTATCCAGTGCTCCAGTTCCTAAGTTCAAAGAGGGTAACAAAGATAGAGTGCTAGGCTTTAAGTCCTAGGGCAGTGTTAGCAGTTCCTGCACCTATTTTTTTTGCGAGACTTGTGGCAAATTCCATCAGGGTATTTGCAGAGCTAGTAGTGGTATTTGTTTTGGATGTGGCAAACTAGGCCACAGAGTCAGAGCCTGTCCTCATCCAGGTCCTTAGGGTCAACAGAATCGCTCCTCAACTTAGTTCAGTCGGCCAAATCACCAGGGTGCCACATTGAGTACTGCTTGTAAGCAACTCCCAAATCATCTCTATGTTCTTCAATCCCAAAAAGATTAGGAAAATTCTCTTGATGTGGTTACCAGTACGTTATAGATCTTTCTTGTGCATGTTTACACTTTGCTAGATCCTGGAGCTTCTTTGGCTTTTGTCACTCCTTATATAGCATTCGATTTTAGAGTTAGTCACAAAATTCTAGAAGAACCCTTTTCAGTCTCTACCCTAGTGGGTAAAACCATCATAGTCCGATGGGTATATAGGAACTGCCCGGTTATGATATTTCAGAAATTCACCTCTGCAGACTTAGTCGAATTCGAGAAGACTAATTTTGATGTCATTCTCGACATAGATTGGCTTCATTCCTACTATGCCATAGTCGACTACAGAAATAGAATAGTCCAGTTTTAGTTTCTGAATGAACCCGTCCTTGAGTGGAAGGGTAGTGTATCCGCTTTTAGGGGTCAGTTTGTTTACTACCTTCGGGCATGGAAAATGATATCTAGAGGATGTGTCTATCATCTTGTTCATGTTAAGGATTCCAGTTTCGAGACTCCCAGTCTTGAATCAGTTCCAGTTGTAAATAAATATTAAGATGTTTTTCCCAAAGATCTTCCAAGATTTTCTACTGATAGGGAAATAGACTTTGGTATTGATCTTCTTCTAGATACTCAGCCTATCTCTATTCCGCCATATAGAATGGCACCAGCAGAACTAAAAGAATTGAAATACCACTTGAAGGATCTCTTAGATAAGGGATTCATCAGACCCAGGATATCTTCATGGGGCGCACTAGTCTTATTCGTGCGCAAGAAAGACTATTTTCTTAGAATGTTCATGATTATCGTTAACTTATTAAAGTCATTGTCAAGAATAAGTATCCTCTTTCCAGAATCGATAACTTGTTTGATCAACTTTAGGGGGCTAGCTATTTCTCCAAGATCGACCTCAGATTTGGCTATCATCATCTAGGAATCAGAGAATGTGACATTCCAAAAATAGCTTTCTGTACTTGGTATGGTCACTTCAAATTATTAGTTATGTCATTTGGTTTTACCAATGCCCCAGCCGCTTTTATGGAATTGATGAACTGTGTGTTTAAGCAGTACTTGGACATATTCGTCATAGTCTTCATAGATAATTTTCTAGTCTATTCCCGCAGTGAGCAAGATCATGCAAACCATCTCAGAATAGTACTTTAGACTCTCATAGATCATAAGCTATTCACCAAATTCAGTAAGTGAGAGTTTTTTCTAAGGCCCGTAGCATTCCTTGGTCATATCATTTCTGGTGATGGTGTTAGAGTAGATCCTCAAAAGACCAAAACATTAAGAAATAAGCCTCGCCCTCTCTCTCCATCAAATATCAGGAGTTTGCTGGGTTTGGCTGGTTATTATAGATGTTTTATTGAGGGATTTTATTCTATTGTATCCCCTATGTGCAGATTGACTCAAAATAAAGTCAAGTTTTAGTGGTCAGATCCTTGCGAGGAGTTTTCAGGAGTTGAAGACTCGACTCACCTCAGCTCCAGTTCTAGCTCTTCCAGATGATTTAGATGGGTTCATAGTATATTGTGATGTATCCAGAGTAGGTTTGGGTTGTGTCCTCATGCAGCATGGTAAGGTCATATCCTATACCTCCAGAGAGCTTAAACCCCATGAGAAGAATTATCCTACTTATGATCTTGAGTTAGCCACCGTAGTATTTGCCTTGAAGATTTGGAGGCATTATTTATACGTTGTTCATATAGATGTGTTCACAGATCATAAGAGCCTTTAATATGTCTTTTCTCAAAAATATCTCAATCTTCATCAGAGAAGATGGTTAGATCTCTTGAAAGATTATGACATGAGCATTCTTTATCATCCGAGCAAGGTCAATGTAGTGGCCGATGCTCTCAGTAGACTGTCTATGGGTAGTGTTGCTTATATCGAGGACAGTAAGAAGAAGCTAACTCAGGAAGTTCATCAGCTTGCCAGACAGCCGTTCAGTTACCCGACTCTTTAGAGGGTGGTGTATGTGTTTAGAGTAGTGCAGAATCATCTCTAGTTTCTGAGGTGAAAGAAAAGCAAATAGGGATCCTAGCCTTGTCAAGTTAAAAGTGTCAGTCCAGGATTAGAAAGTAGAGGTTTTCTCCCAAGGGGGAGATGGTGTTCTGCATTGTCAGGGTCGTCTGTATGTTCCAGCTGTAAATGACTTAAGGCAGCAAATTCTTGTAGAAGCGTATGGTGTGCGCTATTCTATTAATCTAGGGGCTATAAAGATGTACTACAACTTGTGGGAAGTCTATTGGTGGAGTGGGATGAAGAGAGATGTTGTAGAGTTTGTGGCTAAGTGCTCTACATGTCAGTAAGTTAAGATAGAGCATCAGAAGCCTAGTGGACCTATGTAGGAGTTCATTATTCGTACTTAGAAGTAGGAAGAAGTGAACATGGACTTCGTGATGGTTTGCCTCTAACTCGTCATCAGCATGATTTAGTTTGGGTCATTGTAGACAGAATGACCAAATCAGCCCATTTCCTTCCAGTTCATACCTCTTATTCAGCCAAGGATTACGCTAGACTCTACATTAGGGAGTTGGTCAGATTACACGGTGTTCCGTTATCTATTATCTCAGACAGAGGTACCCAGTTTACTTCTCATTTATGGAAAGCATTCCAAAAGGGTCTTGGTACCTAAGTTCATCTTAGTACAGCCTTTCATCCTCAATAGATGGTCAAGCAGAAAGGACCATTCAGACTTTAGAAGATATGCTAAGGGTGTGTGCAATTGATTTCAAGGGTAGTTGGGATGACCACTTGCCTTTGACTAAATTTGCATACAACAAAAACAATTATCATTCCAGTATTCACATGGCTCAATTCGAAGCTCTCTACGGTAGGAGATGTAGATCTCCAATTGGTTTGTTCAAAGTTAGTGAGGACTCAGTTATAGAGCCTAACTTGGTATTCCATGCCTTTGAAAAAGTCCAGTTGATCAGAGAAAGACTCCAGGCTGCTTAGAGCTGACATAAGTCTTATGTAGATGTTTGTAGAAAGGATCTCGAGTTTGAGATTAGTGATTATGTCTATCTAAAGATCTCTCCCATGAAGGGAGTGAAGAGGTTTGGCAAGAAGGGAAAGATCAGTCCCTGATATATCAGTCCCTTTAAGATTCTCAGTCGCTTTGTTAAGGTAGCTTATGAGCTCGAATTGCCTTCAGATCTTGCCTCAGTTCATCCAATATTCCATGTCTCTTTGCTCAAGAAATGTATAGGTGACCCAGCAGTTGCAGTCCCTATTCAGAGCATCGATGTTCAGAACAACCTCTCTTATGAAGAGATTCCAGTTGAAATGCTAGACTATCAGCTTCGTAGACCGAGGAACAAAGAAGTCCCTCTAGTTAAAGTTCTTTAGAGAAATTAGTTTGTCGAGGGAGATACTTGGGAAACAGAAGCAGACATGCATACCAAGTATCCTCACCTCTTCTCCGCCAACTCAGATCAAGCTCAAGGTAACAGTTCTCCATAAGCTTACCCAGTTTCTGTTAAGTGTTCGTCAAAAACTTGGTATTAAATACCATTACATATTTAGTTATGCATTCATGTATCAGCTCAATTATATAATTATGCATTAAATATGTATTCTCATTGTGAGGAACTTTGTTCATCAGAACGCCCAGTCATATATTTATGAATAAGTTACACATGCATCAGATATGCATGTTCAGTATGATATGTTGAGTTATCAGTCATGTAAGACATGAGATCATGTTTTAGTATTCATGTTTAGTATATACGTTGGTTATTCTTTCCCCTCACTGTCTCATTCGAGGATGAATGTTTTCAAGGGTGAGATATTATAATACCCCATACTTTTCATAGCTTGAAATCGTCTCAAGAATGTTATAAGCTTTCTTTGAAAGATGAATCCACTTTTGTACATGTGATTTTTTTTAAGATTTTCACTTTTTGTCATATGGGAAATTGAATTGGATTTCCAACGATACCAATTTCATCAACATCCGACATCGGAGGAGAAAGTTATGGCTAAAATATAGAAGGTAGTTAAAACACTCAGGTGCGACGGTGAGGACAACGGACTGTCGGACTAGCTACGGACCGTCGGCCACGACCATTGCAATGGAAATAGTAAGGCTACCTTCTGGATATGGTGCGATGGGTAGGTTGATGGACCATCGAACTTGCGACGGACCGTCGCCCAGGCCATCACTACTTAGGCAGTAAGGTTCTTCCCCGGTCCACATACAACGGTTGAAATGACAGACCGTCGCTCTAGCGACGAACCATCGCATGAGCCACGCGGGTTTCGATTCAACAAATTAAAGCCATTTTTAAAAGGGTATTTTGGTCATTTACCACCCACCTATATATATACCTAATTATATCCGATTTCAGCCATTTGTTTCATTATTACTTCACAACCAATATTAGGGTTTCTCTCTAACATTAATCTCCAAGAACAAAATCCATTCTTCTTCAAGAACTAAGGGATTTCCAATTATTCAAGTTCAAGAACATCAAAAATCTTAACCCAGGTATGCATAGTGTTCATTCATGGACTCCTTTCTTTTATGAAGTCCAAAAATCCCTTTTCCAACTTTAATTTATGGATTTTCATTATGATTTCATGATTAGGTTGTTCTTGTTCACATTGATAAATGAGAAATTGAATTTTTCTCCATGTTGGGTGATAATTTCTATGTGGGTTTAATTATTATAGATATAGATTCATGCAAATCTATGACTAAACCCTTGAATGATGAAATTAGTATGTGACCCTGATGTTTAATTGTTGTACAATGATGTATACATATACCATGCCTACAATATGTTTGATTTAATGCCTAAATGAAGGAAAAGTGCCTAACTAGCATATTGTCATGAAATCCCCATGTATGTACAAGCTTATGCCTATCACATGTTTGATGAAATGCTTCAGTAAATGCATTATGGTGATTATTATGTATTCAAGCAAGTCATGCTTGGTTAGTTTTCTTCTATCGAGTCCTGGGGGTACTTGTACCCAAAATATTAGTTGCGTGCCCAGAGCCATGCCATGTTTTCATGATAATTTAAGTCAAGCTATGATCCTTAGACTTTAGACAGTCTTATGACTCAGGAAATCTCCATGATCTAATGAGATCAGTCAGTTATTAGATATCTGTAGTATTCCACCAGTCAACGGATGTCAGTAACTCAGTCTATGTTCAGTTTCAGAAAATCGTAACCAGATTTGGGGCATTATAGTATGCCCAATTAATAACAAAAACAAAAAGTAAAACCCAAAAACTACAACAACTTCAAATCACAAATCAACACCGTGTTCCCCAACAACGGCACCAATTTCTTGATGACGTCCAAGCAACACCTCTTATTAGATGATGGTACGATCGCTGTCAAGATATAGTAACCCAACTAAGTTTGGGGTCAAATACCAAGGGAACGCGTGGATTTTGATCTCAGTAATTGTAGTCAATGGGAAGAACAAGAAAAGTAAATAGGCTTTTTTGTTTGTAGCAATCTAGAACAAAGAATAGTTTTAACTTAGTTAAATCAGTCGTAAGTGAACACTGGGATTATGTTCTCCCTGGCTTCACAAATCCGTAGGCTTATCATGAGTTGTTGAACTAATCCAATGCCTTGCATGCAAAATCGATAAGTTATGTACCTTCTATAGTCTTTTGGACAAGTAGACGGATTTCACCCTTTACCTTTTGAGTCTCAGTATGTCGCATTACTACCCTTATCTTGATCCCAGTTAACTATTACCTTTTGAGTATCTAATTATTAGATGAAATCTAACCATCTTACGTATATAGAACCTAGAACCATGGATCGACAGTTAAGCTCCAAATTACTATTGCCTTTATCTTTCCTAGTCACTACTTCTCTTTTAGAGTAAGTAGCAATATCTAAGTGGGATCTTAATATGTGCACCTATTGAGAAATCAATCATAACGAAGATAAAGCAATACATGCCATTGGTATTGGTTCAGATCAACAATCGCACTTCCCCTACTTCGTCAATTTGCCTGGGTTTTCAAAACCCTTGCTATGGGTTTTGGCCGCTCATGATTGTGAAGAAATCAATAACATTCATAATAGAAGGTATAGATGAAATCACAATGATAAGTTGAATAAAAACGCATAACCTTAACTGAATAATTAATCAAAGTCAATACAAGAGAATCCCAAGATCAAAGACGGATCTTGGAATCAAAATATGTTTCTGAGTGTTAAAAGTTCGTAACTCTACTAAAAAGTACATAAGGGGTATTTATAGTACATGAGAAAACCCTATAAACAAAGCTAGAATGAAATAGGAGAAAACTGGATCGGTGGCCACCTACTCTCTGAAAACCGGATCGGTGGCCACCTACTCTCTATACCTACGGTCTTGCATAGACACAATTAATACCTGCTTTGTCTACATGTGGCCCATAGGTCTACATGCAGTCCATAGGTTGACTTAGTAGGTGGTGGGAGTCAGTTTTTCAGCTCTTATTCGACTCTCGAATATGCATTGATCACGATCAAGATGAAAAACATCCCAAACATCCATAATCGCTCCAAAAGTAGCCCAAAACACCTTTTTTGACCTTTTCATGAATTTAGCATCCAAAACATGGTTTCCTACAAAACATACCTAAAATGGATCATATATAACAAAAAAGCCTCTGAAACTTGCATATTTTCCTTGTTTTAAGCATCGAAAGTGCTATATTTTTATAGCACATCAATAAATGATCTCCACTAATCACTGGCTGCATCTTTCAACTGGTAAGTAGTATTAGCGACCCCATACAACTCAAGCGAACTAAGGTTATGCAACATCTTACGATAGTCTATCAAGAACAGATAGGCATCCTCACCTATAACACCACTAAACCTGGGAGGATCTAAATGAGTAAAGCTTTCAAATTTCTTATAATCCTCAGAAGATATAGCTGTACTCTCCATAATAAGAGGCATAGTAAATCTGGTTGGCTGAGAACCTATCTGATGAGGCATCATAGAAGGAGGTTGAACTCTTAACCTCAACATACCATACTCAGATACCGACACTAAAAGAGGAATCACACTCGGGGTTTGTGGAGTACAATAAGTAGATTTTGGTACAACAGGAGGATCTACACTTGGAACTGGAAGTACACATTAAGTAGACTTTCGTATAAATAGAGGTATAATGCGTAAACTGGAGGAACACCCAGTGCACTTAAAGGAGAACCCTCTAACTGAGTCAGTTATCGAATCAACAACCTCTCCATAACTGGGAAAGACAAACTGTATGGGATCGGGGTAGGACCCATATCTCCAACATATTCATCTCGAGGCTTGAAGGAGAGTCCCCTAGTGCTAGCTCTGGATGGGGAAGGTCCTTTTGGCCTTCCTCCACGTCGAGCTTGACCATAACACAAAACTCACCCTCTAAACTAGGCAATCTCCTATGACAATGGATCCAAAACTCTAGCCTCACTGGATCTAGTCCTCACAATTTGCGCATAAAGAGTTAAATGTGACTTAGAACACACAGTATGAAAGATTCACATGATATAGATTCAAATAAGGGAAGTTTCTTAAAGATATCTTATAGCCTACAAAAGATAGATATGGACATTTATGTATCGATCTGCGGGTATCTTTTAGACACCCCATTATTACATTACTGAAACCAATGAAACTGACTACTCTAATACCAATTTGTCACAACCTAAAAACTGAGTGTCATGATGGCACTTGTCATGGCAAGCCTTGACCAGTTATCCTATTACCTAAATTGACATGAATTAAGAAATCAATACCTAAACCCAAGGCAAGACTCCTAGAATATAGTCAAACCACATATATATAGTAAAAGCATAAATACATAGTCGAGATACCATACAATATCCCAAAACCTGGTGTCACAGTGTAAGAACTAACTAGTAAAACCCGAGGTTAAAAAGAGACATGATATCCCAAAAAAGAAAAAAAATCTCTATCTCTTAATACAAATAAGACATAGTCTAGATAAGGAAAGGTAGCAGTCAACTCCGAATGTATAGATCAACTGCTACCTCGAATGAGCTCCAAGTACCACCCGAATCAACTATCGTAAGGCACACTCAAACTTGGATCTACATCGAAAGGATGTAGGAGTGACTATGGTCCATTTGTACTCAGTAGGTGTCATAAGTAGAAACTAAAGCATACAAAAATACACACTAAGGGTACATCACCTGCAATCAGAAAATGTCCCAAATGGTAGACCACCTAGTCTCCACTAGCAGTTCTACAATTTTCATATATACCACACGCAAATACAATAAGGAGACACAAGTATATCGATATTACACGTACGAGTATGACGAAAGAAATATACATACACAAATATCATATCAATGATAATACTACACAAAAGATAGCACAATGTATATAATAAAATACAATAGCGATGATGATGATAAGGATGCACGAGGTCGTCACACAACCTCCAAATACACCTATCGAGCTTGATCTCGAGGTAGGACTTATGGGGGGGGGGGTTCATCAAACTAAATACAATCTAATTCCAATTCCAATGCCATATCCATATCTTATCTCTCATACATCTATCGGTAGGGAGTTTTAAAGATGTTACATTTTCTATAAAAAAATCTAGTGTTTTCGGTATTTCCATAGTGGTACCAATGTTTCATGAATGTATATGATATGAAGATGTAATTCTCACAACCAACCAAAATGAGACTTTCTAATTTTCAACCAATATACCAACCATGTGAGCGAAAGTCCACTCAATATTCCAACCATCTACGAAATCCAACATAATTCATATGCCAATAGAGAAAAATAAACCAAAATGTACCATTGATACCACATTATGCTTTTTCATCAAACAAGATACAACTAACATCACATGCACAAGGCCAACAATATCACATAAGACCCTACAAGGTCATAAATAATAAATATTGTCTAAAAAATCACCAATTAGAAACATTATAGGTCCCCCACATAGGTGCAAATCAATTATGATAGGTTTTTTTATGATTGGTTTCCACACCCTTAACATGATTTTTACCAATGTTCACTACCCAACCCAGTCTGTAAAAAGTTAAGCCATAACCAACCTCGAATGTTGAAAATTGATCCAAAGATCCTTCAACCCAAAGATTTTCCCTCACGAAAGGACCTAAAATTAACTAAAACATACAAATACAAAATCTACACTTCAAAATGAAAACAACGACACCCATATTGTCGATTTTTGTATCAGGGACAAAACAAACCCCAAAATGAGTTTTCAAAAAACAAAGGTAAGATTTTGTCCAAAAATAAATTTCCCAATATTAAAGGAACTCTTAGGAGAAAACCCAAGTGAAAACAAAGTGAAATTGGGGTTTGATTCGAAGAAATGGCAGTTTGGGTCTCCCGAGCCAAAATCCCCAAATTCCACCTTTAAATTCTCATTTAAACACGCTTTAAATGATAAAATCAACTAAAAATCATTGAAATAGGAGTTTTGCAGCTTACCCAAGCTTAGAAATGGAAGAAAAATGCTCAAAAACTCAAACCCCAAATTCCAAGTCTCGAAAATAGTGTAAAAATTATGATAATAGGATACATAAAGGACTTAGGCGACAAGGTGTTGCTTACGCGAAACTTTGCCTATCAGTGCATGCCGCACACTTAAGCGATGGTCGCGTACGCGACACAAAAGTTATGTAAGTGACATCCTAGCTGCCCAACTAAGTCGCTTAAGTGACTAAAATATCGCTTAAGCAGGTGCCCCAATTCGAGACTTGGAGAATTCCATGTCTCTATGAACTTTTCGAGATTTATCCGGAATCTTGAGAATACAAATAGATTATGCTACCCTATCAATTTTGAAACACAAGACTTAGACTTATGTCATTTTCACAGGGTTGACCCCCAAAACCCAATTTCATAACTTTCCAAACCGAGGGACAACATTAGATATAAAAGCCGTTAAACCACACCATCCACAAACTCGAATTAATCACATCAAATGCATTGGGAACTGTGCCAATCATCCCTACACCTAAGAATTACCACCATGTAACCACAATAAAGTGTAAATGGTCAAATTACACAAATATAAATATATCACACAAGTCACTAAAGGTCAGGTCATAACAAGAGATAGTTGCTCATTTAATTGGACTGAATCTCAATGAACGACATGAGACTCATCTGGAATGTAACACCAAAGCATGGAGACATGAAAAATTAGATGAACAACTGATAAATCTGGGGGCAATGCTAGCTCATAAGCCACATCCTCAGTATTCTAAAAAATCTCAAATGGCCCAATATACCTGGGGCTAAGCTTGCCCCTCTTCCTAAACCTCAATACACCCTTCATAGGCAAAACATGAAGAAAGACACGATCACCAACACTGAATCACAAGGAACAAAGTTTACTATCTGTATAATATTTTTGCCCACTCTGAGTTGCTTGAAGTTTATCTTGAATAACCCGAACCCTATCCAAGGACTCATGAAGCATGTCTATACCTAGAGGTCTGATATCCAAAACATTAAACCAACCAACTTGAGAGCGATAACATCTACCATACAAAGCATCAAAATGAGTAATCTCGGTACTAGAATGGTAGCTATTATTATATGCAAACTCTGCCAAAGCTAGCTACTGCTCCCAATGACCACCAAAGTCTATCACATAAGTGCGGAGCATATCCTTCAAAACCTGAATAGTCCATTCTGACTGACTATCATTCTGGAGGTTAAAAAATGTATTAAGTTCAACCTTGGTACCCAACTCCTCCTAAAAAGTCTTCTAAAAGTGAAATGTGAACACTGAACCTCGATCTGAGATGATAGACATTGGCATACCATGAAGATGAACTATCTTATGAATATAGATATGGGCCAACCTCTCAACACTAAAAGAAACTAGTACCATAATGAAATGAGTAGATTTGCTCAACCAATCCACGATGAACCAAACACTATTCGAACTATAAAAGTATGAGGCAAACTAGTTATGAAATTCGTAGTGATTTATTTTTATTTTCACATAGGAATGGGTAACTTTGAAGCAAACCACATGATCTCAAATGCTCAGCCTTCACCTACTGGCAACATAGGCAGCGAGCTACAAAATCTACCATATTCTTCCTCATATCAACCCACCAGTAAGACTATCTCAGATCAAGTTACATCTTAGTCACTCTCGGGTGAATAAAATACATAGAATAATGAGTCTTCTCTAAAATCAATCTAATCTAATCACCCACTTATGGCATACAAACTTGGCCTCCAATCCTCAAAATACCATCTAAATCAAGTGAGGCTTCCTTAGCCTCATAACTCAACACCTCATCCCAAATCACTTCAACCCATCATCATCAAACTAATGAGCTTAAATTTGCTCCATCAAAGAGGACCTAGCTTCCACAAATGCCAAAATACACCCAAGTACAAAAAATCAAGCCTAACCATTTGGTTAGCCAAAGATTTAACCTTTATGAATAAAGGTCTCTCCTGAGTTAGAATATACGCCAAGCTACCCAAGCTAGTCAAATTTTGGGTCAAGGCATTCGCAACCACATTAGCCTTGCCCGGATGATAGAGAATAGTCAAGTTATAACCCTTAAGCAACCCAATAGGCAATCACCTTACCCTTCTACATCAATATAACACCTATACCAATACCTGAAGTATTACAAAAGATAGTAAACCCACACTCTCATTAAGTAGGGTCAAGATAGGAATTGAAGTCAATGAATCCTTGAGTTTTTGAAATCTCACCTCACAAGCATCGAACCATCGAAAGGAAATCTTTTTTTGAGTTAACTTGGTCAATAGAGCTACAATAGATGAAGAAAACTCAATAAAGCTCCAATAGTAGCCTACTAATGCAATAAAACTCTAAATTTTGGTAGGAGAAGTAGGCTTAGCCCAATAACAAACCATTGGAATTTTGGTAGAATCACTAATAATACCATCCTTGGTCATCACATAACCAAAGAAAGAGATAGACTCCAACTAAAAATCACACTTAGAGAACTTACCATACAATTTCTCATCCCTAAATCTCAGAAGAACAATCCACAAATACTCTTCATGATTGGCTTTACTCTTGGAATAATCCAAGATATTATCTACAAATATAACAACAAAGAAGACTAGATATAGTTAAAATACTCGGTTCATTAACTTCATGAATGCAACTGGGGCATTGGTCAATCCTAAAGACATGACCAAGAACTCATAATGACCATATTGAGTTAGAAAAGTTGTCTTTGAAAAATCCAAATCTCTAACCCTCAATTGGTGATACCCGAACTTCAATCAATCTTTAAAAACATTAAAGCACCCTAAAGTTGGTCAAATAAATCATCAATATAAGAAAGAGGATACTTATTCTTAATCGTCACCTTGTTCAACTATTGATAATTAATACATATTGACATCGTACTAACTTTTTTCTTCACACACAAGACAGGCACACCCTAAGGTGATAGACTAGGTTGCATAAATACCTTATCCAATAACTCCTGCAGCTAATCTTTTAATTTCTTCAACTCAGTTAGGGCCATTCTACAAGAAGGAATAGAAATGGGTTTGGTACCCAGCTCAAAATCTATAGCAAAGTCGATACCATAATTCAAAGGCATACCAGGCAAATCCAAAGGTAAAATATCTATGAAATTGCAGACAATACAAATATAATCCAAATAAGGAGGTGAAGCAACATTAGTATCATGAATATGATCTAAAAAAGATAAATATCCCATCTCAACCAAGCAATAAGCGTGAATATAAGATATAACTCTCTCAAGACTTGAGTAGAGCGCATCTTTCCAAGCTATCCTTGGGATACTCGATAGAGATAAAGTCATGCTCTTAGTATAATAATCTACGACAATATGCTAAGGAGATAACTAGTCCATACCCAAGATGATATCAAAATTTACCATATCTAGCACAATCAAATCTACCCAGGTGTTATGCCCAGTAATAGTCATAACACAAGATTGGTACGCATGATCCACCACTAAAGAGTCTTCTACGGGGCTAGATAAATAAATAGGCACATCAAGAGGCTCACAAGAAGAATCAAAACCCAAAAACAAATATTTAGACACATAGGAAAAAGTCCATCCTAGATCAAACAACATAGATGCAGATCCAAACCAAAGAGAGACAATACCTATGATAATATTATTGGAGGCCTCTACTCTTTCCTAGAAGGTATAGAATAGGACTCACCACGTCCTCCACTTTGATGAGTAGCCCTGCGACTACCATCATTGGCACCACTACCTCTGCCTCTTGCACCACTAGTAGAACCCCCACCTCTTACAATCAATATAAGAGTAGATCTAAAGATACGATGAAGATAGCCCTTAGCCAAGTGGCCAATTTCATCACGCACATAGCAAATCCTGCAGCCCAACTCAATGAAAAGAGGTATGGAAGAACTAGGACGACAGCATAAAGATGATAAACTTGAAGGCCTCGTACCTAAACTCTGCAATGCTACTTACACGAGTCTACCATGGTACCACAAAAACCTCTAGAATCTCTACCTCAAGAGTGGTGACTGTAAGACTTCATAAAATCTCAACTATTTTATTTTTGACCCTCTTGCATGCATAATTTCACTTTGACTTAAATTATGTTTAGGAATGTTAAAGGGTATTTTGAGAAAGTGACATTATTTTCAAAATAGGTTTGGAGTCATAACCCTGAGGTAGTACACCTCCATGATAAGGACATGCTAAGAAGGACAACTTCTGGGATGAGGGCGTGGCAAAGATGCTACACTCCGCGATAAGGGCGTACCACACTGCTATGTTAAATTTGTCTAGTTTTTTATTTTTTACACTTGAGGTGAGGCAATTTTGGTCTTTTTATCCCTTGGACAACCTTTAAACATAAAATAACCCCTTTTCTTTCCATTTTCAAAGATCAAAACCATTCTTTTTCCTCTTTAACTCACAACCCAAGAACCTCAATAGTTTTCAAGAAACTATTACTTTGGGCTCTAAACTTTGAATTGACTCCAATTTCTTATGTATTTTAGGTATGTTTCTCTTTTCCTAACTTTAATTTAACATTGTGGCTTAAATTAAGTGGATATTCATATGATTTAAATTGTGGGTATAAAATTGGGCTGAGGGGTTTTGATGGTTATTACTTGAATTACCTTTTCCATGTTTTAAATTATTTATTCATGCTTTAATTTATGATTTATGGGACTTAATTGGTGTATTGTTTTAATGGTTGGAATAGGGGATATGGGTTTCCCCAAATTAATGGAAATTTTTGCTTGATAATGGTATTAACCTTAATCTAGCTTTTAAACTAGATTTTAAATATGGATAACTACATCGTTTAACTTGTATTTTGAACCTATTGCATTGCATTAAATGATAAATGAATAAATATGATTTTGGATGGCCTTGGTTTTGGATTTTAAATGAAACTTAGGAGTCAGTTTGATTATATAAACAGGTTTGACATAGTTAAATTATCTTGCAAACTTATTGGTATGACGATACCAGATTGGTAAATGCCTTAATAAAAAAATACTGGGTTAATTATTGGTTTATGTGCAATGTATTTTAATTCGAACTTAAAGAGAATTGTATAGCTCACTATGAAGGGTAAGGTCTCAGAGGGATCAATACTGAAAAACATATTTGCTAGCATTGGGGGTCCATGTGATCATGTGCTTGGTAAACACTTTATATATATTTTGGGAGGGCTATAGACTTTATGTCTTTATCCTTTCCATATTTTTCCTTGATTCATAAGGCTAATATAAATTGAGCCCCTTCCCAAATGGGAAGAAAGATCCATAGAGCCCATTGGTGCCTTTATGACATAGTGAGCTACATAGTTTAGGATAATACTTTAAACTCTCATTTTTATGACCCTTGTCCCATCCTAAAATACTGTACATATATATGAATGTGGTGCATATGGTTTATGACTAGATTTTGGTAATTACATTATTTTATCCCTATTCCCTGAGTTATATACTAGTGCCCACCCCACTGACCATCATTTGACGCTGCATTATTTCATGATGTGGGGTTCAAAGGATTTTCTGTGTATTTTGTGTAGTGTTAGGTGATTCGGTATTTCTGTATTTACTTTAATATGGTGAGCTTCTATCTTTTAGATGGCCTGGTCACTACACTATTTTTAGTATTATCTTAATATTTCATTTTGGATTATTTTTGGTCATAGTCGGGGGTATGTCCTGACTTAGTTGGTATTTTTAGTTTTAGAGACTCTTATGGACAAGTGTGGATTGGTTGTTTATTTGAATTCTTAGAATCGTCATTTGACTTATTTATCCTTCTTATTGCTATTTTGGTTAACTTTTGCTATCTATATTTATGTGCTCTATGGTAAGGCTAAGGGGTGGTCTCCGGCCCCCGGTGAGCTTGAGATACCCATCATGACTACACCCTAGTTCGGGTTATGACAAGCTTAGTATTAGAGAATGGGTTTAGGGTCTTTGGGTGTCCATAAAGCCATATTGACTAGAGTCTCTTTTTAGGGTATGTAGTATACCACACTTATAAGGGGGAGGGTACAAGGTATTTAGGATTGTTTCCCTTTCATATGTTCTATTTTAGGCTATAGAGTGTAGTTATGTCAAATCTTTACTTACTCCTGGCTTACTCATGTTTTAGATCATGCCCCTATAAAGACCTAACAATCTTAAAACTCTATTATAAAATCAACCCCACTTGAGAAAGATGTGGAGGGAATTTGCCCTGCTTATAAAGTATAGACGGTTCTAGGGTCCCTTCTCCTAACGGTACTACTCCATGTAGGGTTCCATTGGTTTTAACTAGTTCTCATTGGGCTTTATAGGCTAGTGATACTCATGCCCAAATACCCAAGGAGTCATCTCTAATATGGAGTTCCGTAACTCTATTCATATGCTTGCTTAATTGGAATCATCACAGTCTCATCAGTCTGATCATGTCAGTCCTACAGTTAGTTTATCTGAAGTCCCTTGAGTTAGCAAATTTATGAGGTTGTATCCTTCAAACCTTACATGCTCTATGGTTAAGGAGGATCCTCAGGGGTATATTGATGAGATGGAGAAAATCTGTAGGGTGATACATGCTACTAATTCAGAAGGTGTAGAGTTTTTTGCCTATCAATTGATAGATGTGGCTTACCAGTGGTATGAGGAAGGGGAAGTGATGAGGGGTAATGATGCTAAATTGGCTATGTGGGATGGCTTTTTAGGTACTTTTCTTAATTACTTCTTTCCTCAGGAGTTGAGAAAAGCTAAGGCTAAAGAGTTTCTAAACTTGAAAAAGGCTAAGATAAGTGTTAAAGAGTATGTTCTAAAATTCCAGTAGTTATCCCTTTATGCTCCAGAATTGGTGTCTAATATGAGGTCCCAAATGAGAAAGGTTGGTTCTGGTTTGTCTGATGATTTAGTATTGAAGTGTAAGGATGCTATGTTAAATAAAGATATGGTTATATCCAGACTGGTGGTCTATATTTAGTAGGTAGAATATGGAAAGAAGAAACAGGCAGATATGGGGAAAAGGTGGAGAAAGAAGTTTAGATAATTAGAATAGGGTGCAAGTCAGTAGAATAGTGGTAGAGATATTAGACAATAGACCAAGAAGAAGAATTAGGGAAATTCTTATTTTACAGCTACTGCTTCTTATCCTAAACCTTTTGGTGATTGTCGTTTTTAGTCTTGAAATGGTACTAAGGCATAGGTTGCCTAGTCTCAGGTTAGTGGCGCTCAGTCAGCCCGATCTTATCTTTTTTGCCAATTTTATAGGCAACTTCACTGTGGTTATTATAAGGAGGGGAGGAATTTATGTTTCAATTATGGTCAGCCTAGTTATCTACCGTAAAATTACCCCATAGGTAAAGTTTTCACTGGAGCTAATAAGGTTCCAGTCGCCACTTCTTTGACTTTGACACCTAAAGGCACCACTTCTGGTACCGAAATTGATTGAAATCATCTCTATGCTCTTGCTACTCATCAGGAATTTAAGGCATCCCCAGATATTATCACTGGTATGTAACAACTATTTTTCTATGATGTTTATTGTTTGCTTGACCAGGTTCTACCCTATGTTATGTAACCCTTTATGTGGCTGTACATTTTGGTTTTAATCTTGAGAATATTTTTGACCCCTTTTGTATTTCTATTTCGATGGGTGATTCTAATGTTGCTAGAAAAATCTATAGGGGTTTTGTGGTGTTCATCTCTTTGACTCTGAGGATGGCAGAGTGATTATTCAAGAAATGGTTAAATCATCTCTTGGGGTTGATGTGAAGAAGAAACAGGCTTTGGATCCCATACTTATGAAAATTAAGGATGATGAGGTTCAATAAAAGGTTATGGCTTTTGAGATTAGGAGAGATGGTATCTTGAGGTATTAAGGAAAGTTGTGTATTCTTGATGTTAATGGGCTATAGGAAAGAATCTTGGTTGAGGCTCACGAGTCTAGATATATGGTTCATTCGGGTACAATTAAGATGTATCATGATTTGAAAGAAATCTTTTGGTAAAACAATATGAAGAGAGATGTGGCAAACTTTGTTTCTTAGTGTACGGTTTGTCAGCAAGTTAAGGTTGAGCATTTGAGGCTTGGTGGTATGTCTCAAGAGATAGATTGGCCTATGTAGAAGTAGGAGATGATTAGTATGGATTTCGTTATGGGTATTCTATGGTCTCGTAATCAGTGTGATTCTATTTGGGTCATTATGGATATAATGACTGAGTCTGCTCGCTTTTTTGCCTATGAGGACTAACTACTCAGGAGAGGATTATGCTAAGTTATTCATTCAGGAGAGAGTAAAGTTGCATGGGGCACTTCTGTCCATTATTTAAGACCGAGGTAAGTAGTTTTGTTCTCCCTTTTCCCATTTATTTTAGAAAGGTTTGGGTACTCAGTTAAATATTAGAACCATTTTCCATCTTCAAATTGATGGGCAAGTGGAGCGGACTATTTCGACTTTGGAGGATATGCTAAAGGCCTATATGATTGACTTTAAGGTTAGTTGGGTTGACCGTTTGACTCTTATTGAGTTTGCTTACAATAATAGTTATTATCCTGTCATTTAAATAGCTCTTTTTGAGGCTCTTTATGGTAGGAGGTGCAGGTCTCCTATTGGGTGGTTTAAAGTAGGTGAGACTAGGTTGTTTGGTCCTGACTTGGTTCACCAAGCCATGGAGAAGGTAAAAGTAATTATAGAAAGTCTTAAGACAGCTTAGAGTCATCCAAAGTCTTATATGGATGTGAGGTGAAGAGAGTTGGAGTTTGAAGTGAGCGATTGGGTATTCTTGAAGGTTCCTCCTATGAAAGTAGTCATGAGATATGGGAAGAAGGGGAAGCTCAGTCCTTGTTATGTTGGTCCATATTAGATTGTGAGGAGAATTGGAAATGTCGCTTATGAGTTTGATTCACTAGTAAGTTTGGCTTCAATTCATCTTTTTTTTTTCATATGTCTACTAAAAAAGTGTGTGAGTTATCCTTCTTTGATAGTTCCTGTTGGGGATGTTGCTGTTACGGATTCATTGTCTTATTAGGAAGTACGGATAGAGATA
Source organism: Capsicum annuum (assembly GCF_002878395.1). Classification (NCBI taxonomy): domain Eukaryota; kingdom Viridiplantae; phylum Streptophyta; class Magnoliopsida; order Solanales; family Solanaceae; genus Capsicum; species Capsicum annuum. The sequence continues at coordinate 70,353,856 of NC_061114.1, forward strand.
TTGGATAGAAAAGTTTGTAGATGGAGAATAAAGGATGTAGCTTTGGTGAAAGTCCTTTGGAGGAATCAAAAGGCAGAAAAATCTATATGGGAAACTGCGGAAGATATGAAAGTTAAGTACCCGTTCTTGTTCCCCATGTTGGGTGAAAGTGCTTAAGGTACGAATTTGTTTCCCCCTTGCTGTATTTTGATGTTTTTCCTTGGATTTTTCTATGCTCTTTCTATTATCATGCTACAAACTTCCTAACTTCTCATTCAGGGATAAATGATCCTGGGGGGGTGGGGGGTGGATAATATGAGACCCCGTAAAATTTCAACTATTTTATTTTGACTCTCCCACGTGCGCAATGTCAATTTTTGACTTAAATTATGTTTAGGGATGTTAAAAGGCTGTTTTGGGAAAGTTTTGGATTTTTTGAAAGGGATTCAAGTTCATTTTGGGACCCTAAGGTAGTAAGCCTCCGCGATAAAGGCATGCCATGGAGGATAACCTCAGTGATAAGGGCGTGTCATAGAGGCTACCCTCCACAATAAGGGAGTGCCACACTGCTATGTTAAATTCGTCCAGTTTTTTATTTTTTCCACTAACCATCCCTGGATGCCACATAATTTCATGATGTAGGGTCCGAAGGCTTTTCTGTTGCTCCTGTACAACGTTACATGATTCAGTATTCCTATTTATATACTGTAAAGTGGTGAGCTTCCATATTTCTGAAAGCCTGGTGTTCATTTAACAGTTTTTAGTATTGTCTCAGTATTTCATTTTGGATTCATTTTGGTCATTTTCAGTGGCATGTGCTGACTTAGTTAGTATTTCTGGTTTCAGAGGATCTTGTGGACAAGTGTGTGTTAGTTGTTTATTTGAATTCTTACAATTGTCATTTAAATTATCTATCCTTCTCATCTATTTTGGTTAACTTTCGCTGTCTATATTTATGTGCTTTTGAGGTAAGGCTAAGGGGGTGGTTTTCGGCCTACGGTGGGCTTGAGATACCCATCACGACTAGACCCTGGTTTGGGTCATGACAAGCAACCTTTGAACTTACCCTGATGACGCACCTTCTTGGTACTTCGCTGAGATGCTCGAATAATAGCCTCTGAAGAGAAACAATACTCTGGAACGATTCTCCACACATTACCTTTTTAGTCATAGCAAGCTGAAGAGAAACATCTAGCCCTTCATGAATTTTTGAATTTCTTAAACTCGACGACAATACTAGCATAAGAATATCTTGACAAGGCATGGAACTGTGGCTCATACTCTGTAGCATTCATGGAGACAAATTCCAGGTGATCAAACACATCTCTTATCGGATCCCTCAAACAGAAAGGTACAAATCTATCCAAAAAGGCCTTTGTAAACTAATCCCAAGTCATCTCTAGCGAACCAAAAGTCAGCAATGATTAAGTGACCTCCAACAATCTCTGTCCGTATCTCTCAACTGGTAAGTAGTATAAGCTACCCAATGCGACTCAAGTGAACAAAGTTATGCAACTTCTCACAACAATCTATCAAGAACTCATAGGCATCCTTACCTACAACACCATTGAACCTAGGAGGACCCAAACGAGTAAACCTCTCAACTCTCTTTTGATCCTCAAAAGACATAGCTGCACTCTCCATAATAGGACTCATAGAAAATATGGCTGGCTGAAAACCTTTCTGAGGAGGCATCATAGAAGAAGGCTGAACTCCTAACCTCAGAATACCATACACAGATACTGGCGCTGAAGGAGGAACCACACTTAGGGTCTGTGGAGTACCATAAGTAGATGTTGGTACAACAAGAGGGTCAATACTTGAAATCAAAGAAACACTATAAGCAAACTCTATCATAGATAGAGGTGCAATACTCAGAGTTGGAGGAAAACCAGGTGCACTCAAAAGAGCACCCTCCAATAAGTTTAGTAACTGAACCAACAACCCTTCCAAGACTGAGATAGAAGAACTCTATAGGACTAGCGTAGGACTCATATCTCCAACATACTTATCTCGAGTCTAGGGGGTGGGGGGAAGGGGGAGAAGAGTCCCCTTATGCTATCACTTGATGGGGAAGATCGTCATGCCCATCCTCTATATCAAGTACGACTATGACTCACAACTCTCAAGTACGACTATGACTCACAACTCTCCCTTTGAATGGGCTCTCTCCTCCTATAATGGATCCAAACATCTAGCCTCACTGGATCTAGTCCTCACCATCGATGCAGAAAGAGTGATATATGACTTAGAACATAAGGTATGAAATATCTATATGATATTGAAAGAAATAAGGGAAGTTTTCTAAAGACATCTTATAGCCTCCCGCAATAGATAAAAACATCTATGTATTAATCCGCAAGACTTTATTAGACACCCCATTCTTACAATATTGAGACCAATGAACCTAGATGCTCTAATACCAATTTGTCATGACCCAAAAATCGAGGGTCATAATGATACTTGTCGTGGAAAGCCTTGATAAGTCAGCCTATCACCCAAACTGATAAAAATTAAAAACTCAATATGGAAACCCAAGGCAAAACTCGTAGAATGGAGTCGAACCACACATATATAGTAAAAGCGGAAATACATTGTCAAGATACAATACAATATCCCATAACCTGGTGTCACATTGTAAGAACTAACTAGTACTACTCAAGGTAAAAAATAGATAAGATATCCCAAAACAAGAACAAAACTATATATCTAAATACAAATAAGCCTTAGTATCGACAAGGAATGGTAGAAGTCAACAAAGGATACATAGATCAACTGATACCACAAATGAGCTCCAAGTACTGCTTGAATCAACTGCCATAAGGTGCACTCAAACCTAGATCTTCACCAAAAGGGTGCAGTTGGAGTGAGTATGATCCACTTGTACTTAGTAGGTATCATAGACTGATTGAGCAAAATAGAAAATAAAGCATACAAAAATACACGCTAAGGGCATGTCACTTTCAATTAGAAAATGTCCTGCCCACACTATCTGTACTAACAGGTCAACACTATTCACTTATACCACATGCAAATACAACAAAGAGATACAAGTATACAGATATCACACGTACATGTATGATGAAAGAAATAAACATAGACAAATAGCATATCAAGGATGATACTACACATGAAAGAGCACAAGGTATATAAGAAAATGCAATAATGATGATGATGATGATGCACGAGGTCGTCACACAACCTTAGTGTACGCCTATATAGCTATGCTCCCGAGGTAAGACCCATGTGGGATTATTCAACCTATATACAATCCATGTCCAATACTATATCCATATCTCCTCCCCGACACATCCATCTGTAGAGGGTTTTAAGAATGTCACATTTTCTATCAAAAAAGCCAGTGTTTCCATTATTTCTATTGTGGTACCAATGTTTTATGAATGTATATGATATGAAGATGTAATTCTAACATCCAACCAAAATGAGACTTTCCATTTTTTAACAAATGTACCTAACACATGAGCCAAAATCCACTCAATATTCTAACCATCCATGAAATACAACACAATTCATATGCCAATAGACTAAAATACACAAAAATGAACCATTTATACCATATTAGGCTTTTTTATTAAGCACGATATAACTAACATCACATGCACAAATCCAACAATATCATATAAGACCCCACACGGTCACACATAGCAAATAATGTATTAAAAACAACCAATTAAAAACATTATAGGTCCCCACATGGGCGCAACACAATAATTATTCCCATTATAATGATTAATTCCCACACCCTCAACATGATTTTGTACTAATATTAACTACCCAGCCCATTTTGAAAAAAGTTAAGCCATAATGTAATGACCTGAAATCTCCTCCTAGGACATCACACGGTGCTTAAGGCTACAAGTAGCCCCAAGCTGAACCCTTTAAGCCTGTTACTACATAAAATAACTCATTTCGAGAAGAAATAAACAAAATACTGGCACTGTCGTATCAAATGATAGAAAATACAACAAAAATATAACGTACTAATAATCTGATAACTAGTCTGACAAAGCCCCTACTACTCAAGTCTACTAGAGAGCCATTGGGACAGGTCCCCAAAAAACTCAAATTGAACTGAGAGCAATAATATGTCTACTAATAATACTGAAATGTCTGAAGATAGGTCCTCGAACCATAAGGACTCACCACTGTCGAGATGCAAAATTTTACTTCAAGAAACTATTTCAAAAAATCTTACTAATAGGGGAAAATACTCATAAGCTATTTATTTACTGTTTACTAGTAAAAAAAAAACTTCTCTTAAGGAAAACATCTCATCTCAAGGGAAAATACTTTAGGAAGAAAATTAGCAAACTTTACTATTAGGAAAATCACTTATCTTAAAGCTTTAGGGAGGTTCTCTTTACTGACATAAACCATGCGAGCTACATGGAGTCCAACGTCTTGTCCTCCTAAGGAAGAAACCTCATGTTGGGAAGAGGTATCATACTCTTACCAGGGAGTATAACCTCAACTCAGTGATCACTTATCTCAGCCTCGAGCCCATAAATCTTAATCCTACGGTGGCAAGTAGTTCTGGGGTATGAAAACATAGTAACTTACCCAACTCGGTGCTAAATACTACTCCCTTTAGTTAGCTACGCTCATCTCAGGGAAATCCACTTTAAAATAATCTCATGATTTATAAGAACCCAACTATAAAATCTGTAATCTCATTCGGTAAAGTGGATTTCAAAGCAACTATGACCATTAAGGTCAAAACTTTCTCAATGATCTAAAAATACTCAAATCATGGGTACTTATAGCACAAAAGTTCATAAAAACTGAAATCTCAATTAGGGTTTTATGACCCATAATCAAATCTCAAGTTAAGACTCATCAAAATACATACTAGATGTCATAAGGATACATAAATCATATAGAAATCTGGAATGTTCAGCAATTTGTCTTAAAATCTCAACATACTCATGTACTTCTATTTCTAGAATATTGGTAAATCTCAAAATCTCATGCATAGTAATATTAGGTATAAAACCACACTTCAAATTCATAGGAGAACTCATAAAGTCATATATCTTTGTAATTTAAAAACAACTTTTGGGCACAAGGACGAAAGAATTGTCCTTGTTCAAATCCCACATACCTTAGATTGTAACTTAGATGAACAAACTTGCTTGAGACTCTTCTTCTTACCCTTGAGATAGGGTTCTTGAAGCCTTGGACTTGGAAAAATTGAATCTTAAATCAGTTTGTAGAATCTATGGTGAGTTCTTGAATTTCTTGGAGAAGGGTTTTGGGTTTGTTCTTGAGGAAGAAACACTAGCCTTTGGATGTTTTAGTAGATAATGAAGTCATATGCTTTTTTTTGCATATATCTAAGTGTTAAAAGGTGAAAAGACCAAAAGTTCTTTTAAAAATGACTAAAAAAATAATGAACAGGATTTGTGATGGTCGGAGTGACGATCCGTCGCTAGTCTGACGGCCCATCGGATCGTCTGTCGTATGTTGGTCAGAAAAAAGCCACACTGCTTCATTTACAATGGTGTTAGAAATGGTTCGTCGCTAGTTTGATTGTCCATCATACTGGACATTGTACTTGGGCTAGAAGAGGAGTCATTGCCTTGGTTGCGATGGTCTAGGTGATGGGCCGTCGCAAGCTTGACGGTCCATCAACCTGTCCGTCGCATCTGGGTAGTTTCGATAGCTCTTAGTAAAACATCCGTAACATCTCATCCCGATATTGGATTTGGATGAAATTGGTATTGTTTGAAAGCTAATTAAATTTTCCACACGATAAAAAATCATTTTTAGGAAAATTCAATCAAGGTTAAAACACTAATCTCTCGGGAAGTCACTTCTTAATATTTTAGGGCCAAAATTACACTTCACTTGACAAACTCTAAGGCTCAGACTACGAGAAAACTTTTGCGGGGTGTTACAATACCCCCTTGGGAACATTCTTCCTCGAATGCCACTAGTTATACTAAGAACAGAGGAAAAACTGAGTACACAGAGCTGAAGAAATTTGCTAAACAGGCTTAAAATCTTTCTAAACTCTTGAATACTTCTGAAATTGCAAGAACTAATGTAAAAATAGATGCATAACTGAACTTTAGATTAGAAGGGCTGAATTAAGGAAGAATAATACCTTCGGCTTGGTCTGAACTCTTGGAGAAGAGGTGCGGGTACTTGTCTCGCATGTCTGCTTCTGCCTCCCAAGTAGCGCCTTCAACTGACTGGTTCTGCCATAAAACTTTGACCAAGGAAACCTCTTTATTCCTCAGTCCGTGGATCTGGAAATCTAGAATCTCAATAGGAATCTCATCGAATGAAAGACTTTTTGAATATCAACACTCTCTGAAGGATCCACGACAACGGAATCACCAATATGCTTTTTAAGCATGGAGACATGAAAAATAAAATGAACGGCTGATAACTCTGGGGTCAATTCAACTTCATAGGCTACTTTACCAACACAACTCAAGACTCTATAGGGGACCATATAACGGGGACTAAGCTTTCCCTTTTTACCAAACCTCATCACCTCTTTCATGGGTGAAATCTTTAAGAACACCAAATCACCCACCTCAAACTCAAGATCCCTTCTCCTTACATCGACGTATGCCTTTTGATGACTATGAGCTATCTTCAACCTTTCTCTAATCAACTTCATATTTTACCTAGTCTTGAATACAACATCAGGTCTAGTCACTGCAGCTTTACCCATTTCAAACCAACGTATGGGTGATCTACACTTCTACCACACAAAGCCTCAAATGGTGCCATCTCAATGTTAGCATGGTAACAATTGTTATAAGCAAACTCTATCAATGTCAAATGCTCATCCCAACTACCTTTGATGTCAAGAGCACATGCCCTCAATATATCTTCTGGAGTCTAAATGGTCCTCTCAGCCTGGCTATCTGTCTGCGGATGACAAACGGAACTCAAATGAACTTGGGTACCAAGACCCTGCTAAACCGCTTTCCAAAACTGAGAAGTGAGCTGAGTACCCTTATTTGAAATGATAGATAAGGGAACTCCATGTACCCTGACTAGCTCCTGGATATACAATCTAGCATATTCCTCAGCTGTATAAGATATATGCATGGGCAAGAAGTGCATGGACTTAGTCAACCTGTTTACAACAACCCAAATAGAATCATGATGATGAGAGAAAGAGGTAAACCAGCCACGAAGTCCATATTCACCTCTTCCTACTTCCACGTGGGTATACCAAACTCTTGCATCACACCACTAGGTATTTGGAGTTCTACCTTAACTTGTTGGCACATTGAACACTTTGCTACAAACTCGACTATATTTTTCTTCATACCACTCCACCAATAGATTTTTTGCAAGTCACGGTACATCTTGGTAGCACTGGGATGGATAGAATACCGTGCGCTATGCACTTTAGCCATAATCCTCTACCTCAGATCATCAACACACAAAACACACAATCTACCCTGCAATCTCAACATGCTATCTCCCCCTTGGAAGAAAACATTTATATTTTGGTCCTTAACTGACTTCTTCAGCCTAACCAAACTAGGATCTCTATCTTGTTTCTCCTTCACTTCCGAAACTAAAGTGGATCAAAAACTACTCAGCACTAAAGTACTCCCCTCAGTGAAATCAAGCAACCTAACACCCCATCTATTCAGATAGTGCACATAACGAGCTAACTCTTTCTTACCTTCTTCTATATGAGTAATACTACCCATGGACAATCTGCTAAGGGTATCTGCCACTACATTGGCCTTGCTCGAGTGATACGACACACTTATATCATAGTCTTTTAACAACTCTAACCACCTTCTCTGCCTAAGATTCAACTCCCTCTGCGTAAACATATACTGTAGGATCTTATAATCAGTAAACATATCAACATGGACACCATACAAATAGTGTCTCTAGATTTTCAAAGCAAAGACCACAACAGCTAATTCAAGATCAGGGTTGGCTAATTATTTTTATGCGGCTTCAACTGTCTAGAAGCATAGGCTATAACCTTACCTCTTTGCATCTACACATAACCCAAACCAACTCTAGAGGCATCACAATACACCAGAAAACCATCTGTACCATCAAAAAAAGTAAACACAGGGGCTGAAGTAAGTCGAGTCTTCAACTCCTGAAAAATTTTCTCATAGGAATTTGACCACTGGAATTTAACTTTATTTTAGGTCAATTGGGTCATAGAAGATGCAATAGAAAAGAAACCTTTAATAAAACGGCGATAGTAGCCAGCTAGACCGAAGAAACTTCTAATGTCAGATGGGAATTAAGTCTAGGTCAATTTCTTACAGCTTCTATCTTTTGGGAATCAACTCTAATGCCTTTGGCTAAAATGATATGACCCAAAAAGGCTACTGATCTTAGCCAAAATTCACACTTGTTGAATTTGGTGAACAACTGCTGATTTCTAAGAGTTTGTAATACAATTCTAAGATGATCTGCATGGTCGTTCTTTGAACGGGAGTACACAAGGATATCATCTATGAAAACAATGGAAAATATATTGAGATATTGATTGAACACTCAATTTATGAGGTCGATAAAGGCTGCTGGGGCATTGGGTAGCCCAAAAGACATGACTAGAAACTCAAAGTGACCATAGCGGGTTTGTAAAGCTGTCTTTAGAATATCACATTCCGTCACTTTAAGCTAATGATAGCCAGATCGAAGGTCTATCTTGGAGAAATAACTCGCACCTTGAAAGTGATCAAACATGTAATCAATTCTCAACTACACAAATTATATAGAAATCTGGAATATTCAGTAATTTGTCTTAAAATCTCAACATATTCATGTACTTCAATTTCTAGAACATTGGCAAATCTCAAAATCTTATGCATAGTAATATTGGGTATGAACCCACACTTCAAATTCATAGGAGAATTCATAAAGTCATATATCTTTGTAATTTAAAATAAGTTTTAGGCATAAGGACGAAAGAATTGTCCTTGTTCAAACCCCACATACCTTAGATTGTAACTTAGATGAACAAACTTGTTTGAGACTCTTCTTCTTACCCTTGAGAGAGGATTCTTGAAACCTTGGACTTGGGAAACTCAAATCTCAACTAAATTTGTAGAATCTATGGTGAGTTCTTGAATTTCTTGGAGAAGGGTTTTAGGTTTGTTCTTGAGGAATAAACCCTAGCCTTTGGATGCTTTTGGAGATAATGAAGTCATATGCTTCATTTTGTATATATCTAAGTGTTAAAAGGGGAAAATACCAAAAGTTCTTTTAAAAACGACTAAAAAATAATTAAGGGATTTGCGATGGTTAGAGTAATAGTCCATTGCTAGTCTGACAGCCCATCAGATCATCTATCGCATGTTGGTCAGAAAAAGGCCATACTACCTTACTTGCGATGGTCTTAGTGATGGTTCGTCGCTAGTTTGATGGTCCGTCATCTTGGTCGTTGTACTTGGGATAGAAGAGGGAGTTACTGCCTTTTTTCGACAGTCTGAGCAACGGTCCATCATAATCTCGACAATCTGTCAACCTGTCCGTCGCACCTAGGCAGTTCCGACAGCTCTTAGTAAAATAGCCATAACCTTTTACCCCGATACCAGATTTGGACGAAATTGGTATCATTGGAAAGCTAATTCAATTTTTAGGAAAATTCAATAAAGGTTAAAACACTAATCACTTAAGAAGTCACTTCTCAATCTTTTAGGGTCGGAATTCCACTTTACTTGACACGCTCTAAGGCTCAGACTACGAGGAAACTTTTTCGAGGTCTTACATAGAACCTATCTGTAATGCCAAAAACCAATACAAAGATTCTTCAACTTGGAGCTTTTCTCTCATAAATAAATTCAAAATCAACTAAAATATACAAATACATAATCTACACATCAAAAAGAAGTCAACAACACCCATATTGCCTACCTTCAAATTGGGGTCAAAAAGGACCTGAAAATAGATATTTGAAAAAGAAAGGTAAAACCAAAACTTTTGTCCAAAAACATATTTACCATGATTAAAGGATCTCAGAGTAGAAAACCTAAGTGAAAACGAAGTGAAATTGTGGTTTGATTCAAAAAAATGGTAGTTTGGGCCTTTTAAGCTAAAATCCCCAAACTCCACCTTCAAATTCACATTTAAATAAGATTTAAATGATAAAATCAAATAAAAATAGTTTAAATAGGAATTTTGGATCTTACCCAAGCTTATAAATGTAAGAAAATGCTCAAAAATTCAAACCCTAAGCTCTAAGTCTCGACAAATGGTGTAAGAATTGCAAAAATAGGGTATAGAAATGCCTGAGGCATCTCTTATGATATCACTGAGTTGTTTAAGAGACTATCGCTTAAGTGATGAAGTGTCACTTCTGTGATAATTTGCCTGTCAGTGAGTGTCGCATAAGCAATCCTATTATAGCTTAAGCGACGGTCGCGTAGCAATAAAGGAGTTGTGTAAGCGACATCACGACTGCTCAGTTGGGTCACTTAAGTAACAAGATTTTTTCTTAAGAAGGTGCACCAACTGGAGATTTGGAGCATTCCAAGTTTCCATAGAGCCCTAAAGATTCATTCGAAATCCTAAGAATGCAAATGGAATTTGCTACCCTATCATATTTGATGCTCTAAACTCAATGGCAATATCAGATTCTTAAAAAGATATCATTTTCATAGTGTTGACATCGAAACCCAATATCACAGATTTCCAAACCTATAACATGGCCAACTCGAGTGACATAATGTGCCAAATATATATGCCTCCTCAAGCTTAACAAACTGTAAAGGCAGGAATTAGGACGACATCTTTTTTATGGCACTGTGGCTTATATATGAATGGGCCCCTAATGGATTAAAAAATATTCGTATATACTGCCTGGTCCTAATCCAGGACTTCCAATTAATCATCATTATCAATCTACTCCATATAGTACTAGAGATATGTATATAGAATAAGTGCACTGACCTAAATAGTTACTAAAAGAGTGTGAATCTTTGAATACATTGCCCAAGATCAAATCTAGGACTAAATCAACATAAAAGTGAAGAAAGGGTTATAATATACCTCAACCAAAGTAAATAATAAAAGGTTAGCTGCAAAATCAGTCTAATTTCCAAAACATTATCTTTAGTTCCAAAAGTTCATAAATTATTAAGAAAGGTGGTACAATTCCCGTGTTAAAAGAATCCATTTCAAAACTAAAAAATGAGACTAAATTCTATTTTTAGAAATCAATAGGTAAATCATAGTTTTGGTTGGAATCATACCACTAAATGAGCATGAATACGCCTAAAGTATGTATTCCATCACCAATATCCAAACAATAAAACCATGAGAATCTAAGCATCTATCGACTAAACCCATGTTCTTTATAAGGATAGAATACTCACCAAGAGTCCATCTAGTATCAAAACCATGGCCTCGGGCCCAACAGTATATAACTAGCATGGTAGTAATGCTATAATTCAAGAAAATATGGTCCAATTCACTAAGTAAAATAGTTAACCTCATATCAAAGGATCCTTAGCATCAAACTATGGTCAAGATACTTATAATCTAGTGTGATAGGATTATATAGCCATAACTAATATTTTATACTAAGGTTCAGGTTATATTTCTATCCCAAGTTCCCTAAATAGGCTAATTCATAATATAATAGTCATAAACATCATCTATAATCCTTACCTATGCTATTTATACTCTACACTATCTCACAAAAAAAGTAGACCTAAGCTTACCTCGATGCTAAAATTGCAGGTCTTGAATAATCCATAAATTGTATGATTTTGTTTCACTGTCTCAAAATACCATCACACTATAAAAATAACAACCTACATATCAAAAGAAGTAAAATACGGCCCATATTTCTATATAAAAGGTCGAGTTAGAATTTAGGTAAGAAATGGGCCCGCGAGGCTCGCAAATGAAATCACAAAATTGAATTCATCACAAGATCCCTCGAAGGACAGAGAGCGTATGCTAAAAAGTTGAGCACAATGGAGCATAAATTAGGGCCGAAATTAACCCCTAAAGCCTAAGGATTGTAAGACCTAATTTCTTAGAATTTACAATGATAAATGATGGAGTGTGGCAGGGAAAATAACAGAAAATGACCAAGGGGTATTGGGCTAATTTACCTTATATTCAATAGATGATTACCTACACTTCCCATGCTCCAAGATCTTAAAAATAAGGGAAAATAATTAAGAAATAAATGGGAAATGAGGTAAAGAAAGGGGAATTTAACACCCCAAGTGCTGTTAAAGAAACCACTTAGTCACTTAAGCGGCACATGTCCACTTAAGTGGTAGGGAAAGAAAAATTAAGGATAGATAAAGAAGAATCCTTGCTGCTAAAGCGACGCCTGCTAAAGCAAACAAAGAACACTTAAGATGCCCTCATCAAAACAACCAAGGTTGCTAAAGAGACTTTCATTTTAGAGGCCATTTAGCCACTTAAGTGACTGCACCAACAACTTGAGGCATCATATTTTTCTAAGTCTAAATGGACTCCGACCAGGTGCTCTGGATTTGTTCTAAACCTCGTGCATGCAAACAAACTATACTACCATACTAAATTAGACTCTCTATACTCAATGAAATAATCAAAAATTTTATCTGAGATCATTTTGACTAAATGTGGGGCCCATATTCATGGTTCCACTTTACATAGAATCTACCTAATAGCCCAAAATAAGACTGGAGGCCTTAGGACCTAAACCAAGGGTCCCAGTATCTTAAAATCAATGTTCCAAAGCTGATGACACTGTTGGAATTCTAATACAAGGTCATTTACCAGAAGTTTTAGTCTAAGACCAAATTCCTTAAAAATGATAGCTCTAAAATAGGGAAATGACCCTAAATCCCAAACAAACTACCCAATAATGGAACTGACAGTTTTGGCAAGTCATAAATAACTTGTACCCTCTATGAGAAGGCTTGAAATTCTAAAAATACACGTAATTTAAGGAAATAACCTAGTGGCTAAAGCAATATCACTAAAGGAGGACATGGGACACTTATACGACCCTCAACTGGTCGATAATAGTGGATCAAGGCCACTAAAGCATCTCTCTGATTACTAAAGTAGTTATACTAGATATCAACAACCAAATTTTTTTCTAATTTCAAATAGACTTTGGTTGGGTGCTCAAAATTCCAGAAATACATGTAAATTAAGGAAATAACCTGGAAGTTCACTACTAAAAGAAATTTCATTTGCAAAAGTCAATGGATCAAAGGATCCAGAGAGCTCAAAAGAATGAGGTACTGAGCTTACATTTACCGAGCATGACTTCCTAAATAACCTCTATAGAAAGATAATTCTTCTAAGGGATTTTTCTATAGGTATCCCCTTTTCAACAAACTTCCTAATTTCAATTTCCAACAAATCAAACCCAATCTTAACAACCATATATCCTCCAACTGAACTGAGATTGACTGATGAATGCAAATCCAAATCACATCACACTAACGTCCCACTAAATAAGCACAACCAAGCCAAAATCAATCCAATTTATGAATTATAACACCAACTCCAAATTCTAAATCTAATATTTCTTTGCCACTCTAAAGTGGATGTCTACTCTAAACTAAATAGAATATCATCCAATTTTAATTCATATAACCCCATCACACTAACCATGAGGAATTAAAGCTGCTCTGTTAAAGATTCATAATAAAAAAGCAAGCATAAGGATAAGCCCATAAGGTGCTACTTGGACTCACAAATGGAGATAGTTTGTAATGAACTTTCAAGTTATTTTTAATATTTTTGATTATTTTTTTGTTAAAGATTTCCTATAGTTGCCCCAAGTCATTTATGACTTTCTAGGACTGACAGTTTGGTTATCAAGTAGTTTATCTGGTTTCTAGAGCCAATACACTATTTTGAAGTCCTCTTTAGTTCAAATTAGCGACCGAGTAGAAACTACATACAAATTACATACAAATGACCTTGTTTTCCAATTTTGACTTTTCCAATAGCTCCTAAATACTATTTTAGGCTAGGTGGATCTTTGGTTTGGGTCCTGAGACACCCGAGCTCATTTGGAGCTACTGGTTGGAAGTTAAGAAAATGGTAAGTTGGGTGTGCGACCCACTTTTTGTCAAAAATAATCTTAGATGAAAATTTTGTTTGTGCTATTGAGTATAAAATGCTGAATTTGATAGGGTAGCATAGCCCTTTTGTGTATACTAGATTCCAGATGAATACCGAGGGGTTGGTAGAGACTTAAAAATTTTAGAGTCTCAGATGGTATTGGTGCTGCTATGATAGTGGACCATTGATTGAGTACACAATCTAGAAAGCACCAGAAAGTGTCGTAAATGCGATATTTTAAGTCGCAAAAGCAACGCTCCTATCGGTGTGGCCAGTATCGCGAACACGATGAATTTGTCACTTAAGAGACTTTTGCATTTTGGCTGGGTATTGCAATTGCGATCAAAAAATTATGCATGCGATACCCGTGTACCTGGGAAGGATATAAATATTCTATTTCATCCCATTTTTGCTATTTCTCATACAATATCAAGAGTCCTAAACCTTAAGGAGTGGGATAGATTAGGAATAACATTGTGGGTGCTTTTGGGAGCTTGGGTAAAGATTTATTATGCAATTTTTTTTTCAAATTTGAGGTAAGATTCCTTTATTTTCCTGGTTTATTTCCCCTTTCTTCACTTAGAATCCCAAAGGCTTGGTGAATTAATTTTAGCACCAATATAGATTGAATTCACCCATTTTTAGGGTAAATATTCCTTAAGCATATAGAGAAGTTGAGTTGGTTTTAAAAACACAATTTCTGTAAATAAGCCCCACATAGGACTTTTGTATAATTTTGGACCAAAAGTATAATAGTGCAATATGGGCATAATTTTTCTTATTTTGATAAGTAGATTGTGATTTTAATAGCATAGTACCTTGAGGAGGCATCCCAAAAGGGAAAATCAGTGATTTAGTAGGTTCTTCGAGCTTTCTTTGGCATCCATGTAAGCTAGGTTTTTCATATTCATAGATTGAGTTATGCCATCGTATGTTTATGATATTATAATAGATTTAGGGTGGTTTAGGTGTTAATGAGAAAATTTTCAATACTTGGATTAGTTGGACCATTTAGGCTACTTAGAAATCATAATTTGGGAATAGTTAGCTTAGTTCGACACCTATTTTTTCTCTTCCCATTGAGGGGGATGGATTCACCTTGTATTGTGATAATTTTGGCATTGTTTTGGGCTGTGTACTGATGCAACAGGGTCATGTCATTACTTTTACTTCAAGGCAATTTAAGTTGTATGAGCGCAACTACCCCTCTCATGATTTACAGTTGGTGACAGTTGCTATTATTCTCACAAATAATCACAGTCTTTAGCACCTTATGACTCGGAGAGAGCTTAATTCTAGGAAACATAAAGTGATGGAGTTTCTTAAAGACAATGATTTCTTTATTTTTTATCATCCTGGCAAGGAGAATATGGTAGCAGATGCCTTGAGTCAGAAGGTAGTATGTATGGGTAGCTTGGCTAGTATATTAATTTCTTAGAGGTCATTGGCATGGGACATTTATTCCTTGGCCAACTTAATGTTATAGATTGATATATCAGACCCTAGGAGGATTGTTTTTAGGGTTTAGGTAAGGTCCTCTCTATTTGAATAGATTTAGGATCATCTATTTGAGGATAAAAGACTTTGTATCCTCAGTGATCAGGTGTTGAGTGGTGAGTACAATTGGGATATAATTGATTCTAAGGGTGCTTTATGATTTGATATCTGCAATTATATTTTGAGCATTTATGACTTGATTCAGTTGATTTTGCATAAGGCTCACAACTCTAGGTATTCTATTAACTCAGGTACAACTTTGATGTATAGAAACTTGAGACATTATTATTAAACGATTGTAATGAAGAGATAAATGACAGATTTTATAGCTTGTTGCCTATTTTGTTATCAGGTGAAGGCTGAGCATCAGTGACCTGGGGTATTGATTTAGAGGTGGCCCATTCTCAAGTGGAAATGGTAGCGATTACCATGAAATTTTGTTAGTGGTTTGCCTTACACTTCTTATGGTTTTAATGGTATTTAGGTCATTGTGGATTGTTTGAACAATGATGTGTGAGCTAATGTTAACACATTTGAGTCTTTTAATTAGAAATAATTGTAAAGTCTTAAGCGACTTTTGTCATTTTTGATTACTTTCTGTTTGATAATGCAGGAAAGTCAAGATGCAAGAAAACCAAAGACAATAATAGCAAAAGACGTGAATTTGGAACAAGTGGCCATAAAGGTATAGTTGAAGACTTATCTGATAAGTCATCAAATTTGTGATAAGTTATCAGAGTCATCATCAGCTGTAGATAGTGTGAGAAAGTTAGAGCATAAATGTGACGACATCTCTGATAAGTCAACATAATTCTAATAAGCCATCAAGAATGCCATCAACCTAAGGCAGTGCATGAGATTTGAAGTAAGAAAGTGACGACATTGTTTGATATGTCGTCAAAGTACTGATAAGTAGTTAGGATTACCGTCAGCCTTAGGCAGTGTTCAAAAGCTGAGTTGAAGAAGTAACAATATTCTATGATAAGTCATCAGATCTTTTATAAGCCATCAGACTCATTGTCAGCTGAAGACAACAACATATCAAATATAGAGAGGAGTTGACGACATGTCTGATAAGCCATTAACCCCCTGATAAGTCATCACATGTTGTCATCATCTGTGCAAGAAAAAGCTGTATACTGCGGTTTGATTCCTAATTTAGCTCCTAGTATTTAAGGGAAAGTTTTTAGGTTTTATAGGAGGCGGACATTCATCTTGAACTTCACTATATTAATCCATTTTCTCTCTAGTTTTAACGCTTAACCTCTAGAACTTATTCCAGAGACTACTTTACTTATCTTTGATCTCTAAACTTAGATTTCAATTTTCAATTCTTTGATTTAGTTGTGGGATGTTCTTCTTGAATTTGTGAAGAGAATCAATTTCTGACTACATCTTTTTTATGTTTAATCACTTTTAATTATGAATTTAGTTATTGTTATGGCTTTCTCTTTCATGTGGAACTAAAACCCACAACTAGGGTTATGGGATCTATGATTACTCTTGTATTGTCTTAATAGTTGGTTAGAGTTTGAGTGATTATGGGAACATCTTGATAATTCTTTTGTATTAATTATTTTTTGTTGGTTGCAAAAAATAGATCTCGCCTTATGTTGATTTGCTTGAACTGAGAAATAAACTAAAGGTAGTGAATTATCAACGAGGATTTGGGAAGGTTAAGTTCTCATCTAATGATTAAAGCTGTAACAAGATTGATCAACTCAAAATAAAATCAGTGTGAATAGAAGGTTCCTAAGTTCGAGAGAATTAGAGAACTCAAAATCTAGGTAGGTTGAGAAATACTTAGATAAACTATTGATACTGATAATTTGGTGTTTCCTATAAGTCATGAGAATCCAATGCTACAACTATTATTCAATGAAGGATTACTAATCATAGTGATCACAACTATAGTTTCTCTATCTCATTGATTTGACATATTTTAGTTTAAGCTTTGAGTTCTAAGGCGAATTAAAGTGTTAATAACTTTTGTTCAATCATTAAAAACCCTCATTTTATCTTTTGTATCATTTGTTTGAATATAACTTATAGCTATAGTTTCAAATTAGTTTAATCGCCACTCATATTGTTCCTCATGGATTCGATCACGACTCCAAAGTTGGGTGAATATATTAACGATGACTACCTTGAACTAAATTGACGTGTAAGTTAAGCATTATCAAACAATTCGGTATATTTCATTCCTATTCAAATATCCTTTAATGTCGAGAGGTTAGCCTATATCTATGTGCATGAGATAATTCATTTACATGATGTTCCTATATCCATCATTTCAGATAGGGGTTCTATGTTTATATATATCTTTCAGAGAGCTTTTTAGTAAGAGTTAGGTACTTAGGTGGACCTTTGTACAAATTTTCATCCATAAACTGATATCTAGTCAGAGCATACTATTCAGGTTCTTGAGGATATGCTCTGAGACTATGTTATGGATTTTGGAGGTCAGTGGGAACAAGACTTAGCTTTGGAAGAGTTCACCTATAATAACAGTTATCATTTAAGCATTGAGATAGTACATTTTGAGGCTTTGTATGGTAGGTAATATTATTTCCCGGTTGGATGGTTTAAGACGTTTGAGGTTAGACCCTATAGTACTGACTTGCTTTATGTATCATTGGATAGAGTCAGGGTGATTTAGGATAGGTTGAGGGCCGCACAGAGTAGGTAAATCTTATACAGATTACAGGCTTAGTTCCTTGATATTTAGATTTGGTGATTGGGTATTCCTCTATGTATCACCCATGAAGGGTATGCTGAGGTTCGAGAGGAAAGACAAGCTCAGCCCTAGATATATTAGTCCCTTTGGGATCTTTCGCATGGGAGGTTAAGTGTCTTATGAGTTAGACTTACCCCTATATTTTTCTGTTATTCGTCTAGTTTTCCATGTTTCTATGTTGTGATAATACATTCTTGATCTATTTTATGCATTTATATGGGATTTAGTTCAATTGGATAAGTGGTTGAACTTTATGGAGGAGCCTGTGCTTATTTTGGCTAGTGATGTCAGGCGGTTGTGCACTATGGATATTCCTATAGTTGAGGTTTAGTAGAGGCACCGACCAGTGAAGAAGGATACTTGCGAGATCAAGAGTGAGATGTGGACCCAATATCCTCACCTGTTCGAGACTTTAGGTACATCCTAATCTTTTACTTTTGCGGATAAAAGTCCTTTTAATAGTGGATATTGTAATGAACCTTCAAGTCATTTTCTGTATTTTTTTCTCATTTTTACCATTAGAGCTTTCCTATAGCTTCCCCATGTCAATTATGACTTGCTGGGACTGATAGTTTGGTTATCAGGTAGTTCATTTGGTTTTTAGAGCCAATTCCCTATTTTGAAGACCTCACTAGTTCAATTGGCTACCAGGCAAAAACTTTTGTCAAACAACCTTGAATTATAATTTTGACTATCTCAATAGCTTTGAATGTTGATTTTAGGCTAGGGGAACTTTTGGTTTGGGTCCTAAGACATCCGTGCTTATTTTGAGCTATTGGTTAGAAGTTAAGAGAATGGTAAGTTGGGTGTGGGACCCATTTTTTATTGAAATGACCTCAGATAGAAATTTTGACTGCACCATTGAGTCCAAAATGTCAAATTTTAAAGGTAGCATAGCCCATTTGTGTATACGAGATTCTGAATAAATTCTGAGAGGTTAGTCGAGGCTTAGAAATTTCCAAGTCTTAGCTGGTCTTGGTGCACCAATGATCGCGGGCTATTGATTGCGCATGCAATCTAGCAAACACCACCAAGTGTCACAAATATGTCTTTTTTAGATGTGAAAGTGATGCTCCTATTAGCATGGCTAGTACCGCGAATGCAATGGCTTGGTCGCATAAGTGACTTCAATATTTTGGCTTGGTGTCGTGATTACTATTGATGGATCGTAAATGCGATACCCATGTATCTAGGAATTGTATAAATACCTCATTTCAGCCTATTTTTGCCCATTTCTCATCCATTATCAAGATTCCAAGCCCCTAAGGATTGGGATAGCTTAGGAATAACATTGTGGGTGCTTTTGGGAGCTTGGGTAAAGATTACTTACGAGATTCTCCTTCAAATTTGAGGTAAGATTCCTCCATTTTCATGGTTGATTTCCCCTTTCTTCTCTAAAAATTCCAAAGGCTTGGTGACTTGATTTTAGCACCAACATAGCTTAGAATTCACTCATTTAGGATAAATGTTCCTTGACCATATGGGGATGTTGAGTTCGTTTTGGAAATACGATTTCCATAAATGGACCCACATGGGAGTTTTGCATAATTTTGGACCCAAAGAACAATAGTGAAATATGGGTTTGTTTTTCTTATTTTAATGAGAATATTATTATTTTTATAGTATGTCACCTTGAGGAGGCATATCGGTAGGTTCAAGAAGTGATTTAGCGGATTCTTTGAGCTTTCTTCGGCGTCCAGGTAGGCTAGGTTTTCCCTCTTCATAGATTGAGATATTCCATGTATGTTTATGATATTATGTTAGATTTGGGGTGGGTTTTAGGTTTTGATGATAAAATTTGCAATACATGGGTTAGTTGGACCGTTTAGGCTACCCGAAAACCATAATTTAGGCCTAGTTGGCTTAGTTATTTAGTAGAATTTCTATCTTAGGGATACTTAATACTTTCTTAACATCTAAATAGTGTATTTAGATACCTTAGTCTATTCCAGGGTATAGTTTCCTTATAATAAATTTTGAGGATTAGAAGTGGGCCCCCTTTGGCCCACCTTAGGACAAGACTTGAACTAGTTTTTGTAGACCTTTATACAAGCATTATCATTTATGAGATGCTTATCATGAGGCTTGACGAGACTAGATAATTAATAGTCGTGAAGGCTTGATATTGGGAGTTGATTCTAATATGGTAAAACCCGGTAGTTATGATTGATAATATGCATACCGGTTTGAGTCTGGGTATTGACTATGATATTGATAATATATACCGGTTCAAGTCGAGCTATTGATGTTGATATTGATGATGTATGTAGCAGTTTGAGTACGAAAATTGATTATTATATTCATGATATATATTCCAGTTTAAGTACGGCTATTGATTATGAGTTTGAGGATATGAACACCAATTCGAGTATGGTAAGGGGAGTGGTTCTTAGTGTGAAATGATTCGGATGGGGTTGTACCCTCCAGGCTTATGGGGGCCTACGTTGGGTTATTTACTCTTCTGCACTTATTGGCTTATGGGGGCCAATCTTGTAGCTATAATTGCATGTTCTTTATATTATTGTTCCAACTTATTTATTTAATTGTGTACAACGAAGTGGGAGTTATGCTCATGATTTCCCTTTTCTTTGACTTAGTTATGTTATCTTGCAACTAATCATATCTATATCATGATTTAGCTCAGTCAGTCGATGATGAATAATGAGCACCCGTGGTTTTGGTACTTATTCTACACTTTTGTACCTTTTTGGTGCAGATTTAAGTACTAGTTGTTATCGCTGATTCGAGGATCGTGCTGTGGTGGATTTCAGAGATAGTGTGAGCTTTTGGAGTCAGAGTTTCCCCTTCTCTATCTATCTATCTATGTCTAGTCTTTTGTTTCAAGACAGATTGTATTGACTATTCTAGAACTTATGGTGTGTTGTAGTAGCTCTTGTACTGACAATACCAGGTATTGGGATGGTTTTCTATGTTATGTCTACCTTTTAGACTATTTCTATTGCCTTTCTTGTTTATGAATTGTATTATCTAATTCGCCCTTTTTGGGGGCATTTTCCCCTAAGTTAGCCCATTGCAATCAACTTCAGGCTACAGTTTGGCTTACCTACTAGTGAGATTTAGTAGGTGCCATCATGACTCATAAATTGGGTCATGACATGGCCAAAGCTTGTGATCTCCTACCAAGGCTATAACTAGTTCGGATGACCCTTAAAACTGATAGTCAGGAGTCCAAAACAAGAACGCTCAAAACTGAACAACCTTTCTAGTTTGTCCCACCAAATGAGGATGAAACCATGCAAAGTACAACTCGAGTACACTTCCTTTACTGAGTCGATATTCAAATATTAGGCGAAGAGTGAAAACCAAGGCCAAAAGCTGAAGAAACCATCATCAAGTGCCAACGAGCTATCATCCAAACATCAATCAACCACAATATATCCGAACTAAAGAAAATTGAATCGGTAGATAAAGAGTAGGCTTAACCAGCCTATACATTGATGCCAAACTAATATGAATCTATAAAATGTGGCTGCAATTAAGTTACAAATCCATAGCTATAATCTCAGCATACAAGCTGAACTACTCGATCTCAACTATCCAAACCAATCTTCTGGATGACTAAGAATCCAAATACCAAAATCTATCATAACCCTTAAGTTATCATTACAAATATTCAAAAATCCAAACTTGAACCAAAATATTTTGAACTAAGGCTAAACACCCGAATCAACCTCACTATAAGAAAATTAGGCATATCCCTGCTAGTTCTACCAAAGCCAAAATTTAAATGTAATTGAAGAAGAAAATCACAATACAGGAAAAAATACCATCAGTTGAGGACACAAGCAATCAACTACATATTTATTGGAGGACATAATACATCAATGCATAGTTGAGAAAACATAGAGGCTGCGAAGAATACTAATAGTAGCTAAAGCTCAAGCAACTCTATGGATACAACCTTAGCCTAAAGTTGGACCATCAAATACTCGCTCAATAGCCTTAAATATCCATAGACACACATCACCCATTTTCACCTTCCTTAACTCAATTGGACCAAGCACTATATCATAGAGTGAATGGAGTATCTAACTCCTTACCAATACAAAGGTCAAAACTATCACCAAGAGATGAACCCATTACCAGAAAGGCAAACCTTAGAATTTCCAAACTATCACTAATCTTTCATCCCATATAGTCTATATTGCAATTTTAAGTGCAATTTTGTACACTAGAACATATACCAATACAAGTTCACATGTATCACCCAAGTAGTTTTTGGATTTTTCTACACTTTTCAACTTGTACTTCCATAGATGATATAATCACTAGTAATCTCAAACATAAATCATTCATAATTTCATTTTTTCCTAATTTAGGATCCCTAAAGACTAAAGTTCAACATGAAGTATCAGTTTTAGGCTATAACAAGCATTATTTTTCAACTTCAATCAAAAACAAGTTCTTACTAAAGTTGGAGCAAAAGTTGTAAGCTGTATTTGAAAAAACTTAGAAGTAGAAGAAAAATACGATGAACTGTAGTCATACTAATGCTTATGTGTACAAATGATGGGATTATGAAATATTTTATCTTTTATAGATTAATGAGGGAAGTTGAGCAATTTGATTAGGTGTGGGAGCTTTAAATTTTTGATGTAGAGGGGTAAGTGGATCAGTTTTGGGGTATTTAAGAGTAGGGGTAGGATCGGAATAGGTCGGGTTACTTGGGCATGACCAAGTTTCTAAAAAAATTTGACCCTCAATTTTGGTCCATTTACGGGGCCACTTACAACCCATCAGTGGTACTTATATCCCGTAAATGGTCCGTCATAAGCTAGATTTGCCAATGATTTTTCCCTCTAATTTTAGCGACCCCACTTATAGGGTTGTAGGTTGTACTTATGACCCTTATAAGTGGGTTCATAATTACAACTCTAGAAACCCAAAAATCTTCAAATTTCACTTTGTCACTTACTACACTTACCTAGTGTAGGTGGGACTTACGACCCTCATAAGTGGGTCAATAAGTCCCCTTACCTAGACTTTTCTGAATTTTGCAATTTTTACCATTTTTTGGGTATTTTCCCATGATTTAATCCTACAAAAACAAAAACAAATTGAACAATAAAACTCCTAACCAATACTTCATTTAACATCGCGACACAACATGGTTATGTTAGATACTCAGACTTCACCAAGATGCCCATGGGCTACCTCCCTTTAAGTTCCTGATTAGACATCGCAACACAACTCATTTACCATGGATACTTAGACTTCACCAAGGCTTACATCAACACAAACTTTCACTTCATCAGTATTTCCTATATAGTACTTAACATGTTGCCATTTCACCTTGAATGGGGCGTCACCATCTTATTTCAGCTCAATAGCACCCCACGAGAACACTCTAACCATAGTGAATAGTCTATAACACCTAGACTTTGACTTTCCAAGAAAAAAACAAAGTCTCAAATTATACTATAGGTCCATATCAGCAGGATCAAACACCCTTTTCTTAAAATTTTTGTCATGATACAACTTTATCTTCTCCCTATACAAAGTTGAGCTCCTAGAATTCATCCAACTTATTCACCTTGCTCATTCTCAAATTATTTACATTAGTCCACTAAAAATTGAGCTTTTTTAATGCCCATAGTGGTTTGTGGTCAAGTTCAACCAGCAAGTGGCATACTTTTCCATACACAAGATTATATGGTAAGGCACCTATGGGGTTTTTAAAATCTCTGCAGTAAGCCCAAAAAACATCATCAAACTTCCTAGACCAATCAATTATAATGGCATTCACATTCTTCACCAATATGGACTTGATCTCACAATTGGAGACCTCAACCTATCTAGTTGTCTAAGAATGGTAAGGTGTTGCCACCTTAAGTTTCACACCATATTTTGCAAATAGGGACTTAAGCGTATGATTACATAAATGGGTCCCACTATCACTAATAATAGCACATAAAGTGCCAAATTGAGAAAAGATATTTTTCTTCAAGAATATAGTGGCACTACGATCGTTATTATTTGAAAGCGTAACCCTCTTCACCCATTTAAAAACATATTCGACTGCTACTAGTATAGACTACATCCCATATGAACTCACAAATGAACCAATGAAATTAATTCCCTGCATATCAAACAACTCTAACTCAAAGATAAGTGTCATGGGGAGTTCATGTTTCAATGAAATATTGCGTTTCCTCTGACACTGATCACAGGTCCGAGCATAATCATAAGCATCTTTGTAAAAGGTGAACCAATAGTACTTAAAATAAAAAATTTTGTGGGTTGTAAGGGTACTACCATGATGACCCCCAACTGGTGATGGATGAAAAGCCTTAAGTATGCTCATTATCTCTACCTCAGGTATACACCTCTTAATACCTCCATCCATACACACCTCAAATTGATAAGGCTCATCTCAGAAAAACTTTTTCACCTCATGCATAAATAGCTTGTGCTGCTAGAAAGATAAATTTTTTGGGACAAGGTCACTTGCTAAAAAGTTGGCAACAACAAACCAAGGGATTAAGTCTTGAGATGCTGCTAGGACCTGCCCATTTGGAAAAGTATGATCTATTTAAAGATCATCCCCTAATTTTAATATTGCCTCCTCCTCGAGGTGGGATAGGTGGTCTGCAACTTCGCTTTTGGTGTTTTTTTGGTCTTTTACCTCAAAGTAAAATTCTTGAAACAAGAGTACCAAATGAATCAAACTCAGCTTAGCATCTTTCTTTGACATAAGACACCTCAATGCTACATGATTCGTATGAACAATGACCTTGGTCCCTATGAAGTAGGACCAAAATTACTAAATACAAAAACCACCACGAGTAACTCCTGCATAGTAACTGTATAATTTTTCTACGTGAGGTTTAATACTTTGTTAGCATAGTAGATGGGGTGAAGTATCTTCTCACAGAATTAGCCTAGGACATCCCCTCAAGCCATATATTAGAATCACATATCTCCTCAAAAGGAAAGGACCATTCTGGAGGCACAATGATAAGAACTGAGATCAACCACTCCTTAAGGCACTCAAAGGCCTTGAAACGCACATCATCAAATGTGAACTTCACCTCCTTATCTAAAAGCTTGCAGAATGTATTCACAAATTTAGAGGTGTCCTTGATGAATCTCCTATAGATCACAACATGACCCAAGAAACTTCTAATACCTTTTACTAAAATCGGTGGAGGTAATTTTTCAATCACCATTATCTTCACCCTGTCAACCTCAATACTCCTCTTTGAAATCTTATGTAAAAGAATAATCCCTTCCTTCACTATAAATTGGTACTTTTCCCAATTCAAAACCAGGTTGCATTCTCATATTTTTGAAGTACATTGTCTAAATGGACTAGACATTCATCAAATGAGTACTCAACTACTGAAAAGTCATCCATGAAGACATCTATAATATCCTCTACCATATAAAAAATTATCGATATCATATAATACTGAAAGGTGGCAAGAGCATTCCAATGAAGAATATCCTCTTGAACATCAAAGTACTATATGGTCATGTTAAGGTAGTATTTTATTGGTCTTTGGGGCCAATGGAAATCTAATTATACCCCTATTAACTATCAATAAAATAGGTTCAACCTCTTCCTTCAAGTCTATCTAGCATCTTATCCATAAATAGTATAGGAACAAAATCTTTTTGTGTCCAAGTATTCAACTTTTAGTAATCCATATATACTCTTCATCGAGTAATTGGTCTCATGGGAACTAACTCATTCTTCTTATTTGGGACCATAGTGATCCTACACTTATTAGGTACATATTAAACTTGACTCACCCACTTTCTGTCCATAATGGGATAAACCATGCATGCATCTAAGAACTTTATAATATTTTATTCATCACTTCTTGCATAGATTGTGTCAAACAATACTGGTTCTTGATGCTAAGAACATAATTTGATTCAAGCTAAATTTTATGAGTACAAATCTCGAGTGAAATCTCTATAATATCTGTAATAGTCCATATGATGGCCTTTTTAAATCTCTATAATACTGAGATCAATGCCTCAACCTATACATCCTTCAAATCAATCACAATAATGATCTACAAGGTATTGTCGAACCTAAAAAATGCATATCGTAAGTAAGAAAAGAGGGCCTTTAATTCTAAGAATGGTGGCTCCTCAATAGATGGTTGAGCTGATCGAGTTTCCCTATTCTTCAATTCAAGATCTAGATTTTTTAGTGCATATGAATAAGAACCTCTGTCATAGAGTGCGCTCACCATCTCATACTATTCAATAATACTGTCACTATGAAAGTTATGGTCACTACTAGTAGTGCCTCAACATGAAGTCTCTTCTCAATAGGTAAACTCATTGCATTGTCCCAAGTAGTGTCTATCACAGACACCACTTTTATATCTTTTGGCTACCACATTGACTGACCCACATTAAAAGTAAAGTATTCATCATTGAGCATAAATTTTATATTTCCCATATTATGTCAACCAATGCCCTACTCATGGTTAAAAAAGGCATTTCTATGACAATAGGAACATTAAATCCACCTTACAGTCAAGGATCATAAAATCAATTGGGAAGATGAAGAAAGCTATTGATGGGTGGTAAATTTTCCACCCATTTTTATCTAAATTCTTACAATCTATGGTGAATGATTGAATATATAAGACTAGTTCTATATAAAAAACAATAATTTCCAGTGTTTGTGGTCTTGAAAGTAAATTTGATGAAAAAGTGTTGAGACAAAGCTAGAAAGGAAGGGAAATTACCAAAATATTAACAGAGGCTGAAGACATGCCATAATATACGACCCTCAAGTATTATGATTACACTCTTAGGGTCGCGATAATGATAGATCAAGATTTCAGGTGTGCTTTGATCGCATGACAAGGCATGGAAATTATGGAGTTTCTACCATAATTTGAAGAAGATCTGATATTTCACTTTGCAAAATCCCAAGATACAAATGGCAAAACCCTCTAAATTTTTGCTATACAATTTTATAGTTTTTTTAGAGAGAAATATATTATATTGAGTGAAGAAACAACTGTTGGTGTTTTTCCAAAAAAACATTTTGGTTGTTGATTGAAATTAAAGTTTGGCATTAGACTTATTTTTCTTGTGATGAATGAATTGAGTGGCAATTTAGGTAGATTTCTTTCCTTTAATTTCATGAGTAGCTAAAGTTATTTTTAGGGTTATGTTTGATTAGGTAGTGAATAATATGTGGGTGTTGATTGTTAGTTCAATTAATTAGTAAACTATGATGGGTTTTGCTTTCGTCTCATATTTGAATTGAGGATTGGGAGTGAAAATTCTAATTATCTTGGCTCCCATATCATCTTTGAAAGAGGAATATGGGTGAGGAATAATTGTGAACAACAACTTGAATTAGCTAATTACTTAGAATCATCTTAGAAATAAGGGTGTTATTTGAGTTAGCTTTTTTCATAAGCATTATCTTAGAAATTAGGGTGCTAGTTAAAGTAGTGGATTGGTAGATTTGACACGCTCGTGAGATGTTCAAAAGAATCCATGAGTGAGATTTGGTGCTTTATTTAAAAATTAACACCAATACCTTAAATCTAGCCTACCCAAAACCCTTCACTAAAATTTGGACTAGCTATTGATAACCCATTCATGAATACCACTTAGGATAGCATAACCCCAAGGTTCCTCTCAATTTGGTAACATTTCTTAATTGTTCAATCTAACAATAATGTCATTTGTTATTGTGTTTAACAAAGTTCCAAATCAAACTAGATAATTTATTTTTATGTATTGTATAAATTTAGTATTATTGGTTTATACAAAGTTAACTCTCAACACACGTAGGCATTGAAAACTAAGTTTGCACTCCTCAAAGATTCAACCCCAACTATAGTTGGGTAATTATATTTACAATATTTGCCTTGCACCAAATTTGTAGTGTTATTTGAGTGTTATCAACTATCTTCACCAAATTATCATACAATAGACCAATCGATTTTTCACAGCCCGCTTAGCCATCAATAATTTGATCATTATTGGCTTAGGTGTTCGTAACCCCAACTTCTTGTACACCACTAGTGGAATAAAATTTATGCTATCTCCAAGTCATACAATGCTCATGAAAATTTCAGAGACCCAATAGTGCAATAATGCCTCCATCCTTGAATTAGTGTCACGATTACCCAAAGGAATATAAGCGCCACCCTTTTCCTTATAGTAATCCTTTTGTCTCCAAGAACCATCTCTCTCTCTACTCCAATTCAAATATCTATCAAAATAGATTTGACCTTGATTCCCTTGCCTTAAGTTTTAAGTGTCTTGATGTAAGATCCCTAAAAACTTTAATGATTTTATTTTTGATCCTCCCGTATACATAGCATTAATTTTTTACTAGAATTATGTTTAAAGGTGTTAAAAAGGTATTTTAGGAAAGTTTTAATTTTTTTGGAAGGGGTTTGAGGTCATTTTGGGACCTTGAGTCAATGAAGGTTTATGATATTGGTATGTCACGGAGGATAAACTCCGCGATAGCAGCATGGATTAAAGGATTGCCTCCATTATATTGGCGTACCATGCTGCTGTGTTAAAAATACCTTGTTTTGTTTTTTTTCCACTTGGGGTGGGTGGTTTTTTGTCTTTTACCCCTTGTACGACCTTTAAACATAAAATAACTTCATTTTCTTCAGTTTTTAAAGATCAAATCATTTTCTTCAGTTGTGAAAGATCAAATTACTCTCTTTCGCTCTCAAACTCAAAACCCAAGAACATTTAAGGGCTTTATAGCAAATTCATCATTCGAGCTGCAAACATTGAAAAATCTTCAATTTCTTATGTATTTCAGGCATGTGTTTCATTCCCAAACTTTAATTTCACATTGTGAAACTTATTTAGTCATTATCCATTTGTTTTAAATTGATGAGTTTGAAATTGGGTTGAGGGGTTTTGATTTGTATCACTTGAATTACTTTTCCCATGATTTAAATTAATGATTTATATTTTAAATTTATGGATTTTAGATTGAATGGGTGTGTTATTATGGGAATTAGAATGGGGAACATGAGATTCCCCAAATTGATGAATTTTTGGTTTAGTAATGGCATTAACACCAACCCACTATGAAAATTTGGTTTTTGAACATGGATAATAGCATAATTCAACTTATTTATGAACCCATTGCATGGTAAGGCACTTAGTGGCCATGGTTTGAATATTAAAAGGGAGCTTGGGAGTTTAATGGTTATATGGATTAGTTTGACATGATTAAATAAACTTGCAAGCATACTTGGTATGGTGATACCAAGTGGTAAATGCTGTATTAAATGACTCTTGGGATAATGGATGGGTTTATGTGTAAATTCCTTTAATATGGCCTTAAAGAGGATTGTGTAGCTCACTATAAAGGTGTAGTCCTAGCGGGCTAACACTAGAAACCACGTTTGCCGACATAGGGGCCTATATCACCGTGTGCTTAGTTCACACATTGTATTTTTGGATAGCTAGAACATTGGTATCTTTAGCCCTTCCTATGGATTTCCTCGGATTATGCGGCTAACATACACTGGGGCACTTATAGTAGGGGTGCTGAACCCATATAGACAATGGGTTCCTTTAGGATGGAGCGATCTATGAAATTTAGGTTAATGGTTTAAACTCTCGTGTTCATGACCCTTGTCCCTGATAAGTTATAAATTAAACTTACTAGAACCTTTTAATCCTCAATTATCATACTTTTTGTTAATTTGTAGTTAATTTCTTACCTAATACTCATTAGAGTAGGTAAAAGTTGAAATGGGAAGATGAGAAAGGAAACTTGATAAAAATAAGCAGAGAAAAAGGTGAAAAAGAAAAAATGTGAAAGAAGAGCCAAATACTAGAAATCAGGCCCAAAAATTGACCCTCAGTTACCGCAATCACAGCTTGAGGGTCACGATCGCGATACGAGGTCAGTTCAAACCTTGGCAATAATGAGGTGACCACTGCAATTGTGGGAGTCACAAATGCGGTCAAGAGACAGCGATCGCGATGGGGCGGGAAAAGTTTCAAGGGCAGAATTGGAATTTGCTTAAAAGCAAGGTGACAATTTTGTAATATTTGGAAAACGTGAAATTGGGGCTTAAATAGGGGTTTTTAGCTCAATTTTCATCAACTATATTTTATTCGCCCATCATCTATCTTCTAATTTTGGAAAACACTATAGTTCTACTTGGGGGTAAAGAATACATTAGAGTAATTCCTAAGTGAATGATTGGCAATTTCCATTAAAGATTTGTTGAAATTTAAAGTTTGGGCTTGCATTCTCTACATCTTTCATGGATCAATTTGGTGGATATTTTGGTATATCTTTACTTTCTATCTTTATGATTATCTAATTCTTCCTCTTAGGGTTATGCTTGAATAGGTTATGATTAGTGTATGGGTGTTGTTTACTTATCTACCTTATTAGCTATTTGTTGTGGGTTTTTCTTTTACCCCATATTTAAACTAAGAATTATGGGTAAAAACCCCAATTGTTTAACATACCATACTATTTTTGAAACAGGGGTATTGGGTGAGGGGTATTTGCAAACTATAACTTGAGTTAACTTATGGGATGGCATTGTCTTAGAAATAAGGGTATTGTTTGAGTTAACTCATTTGATAGTGCTCTCTTAGAAATAAAGGTGCAAATTGAGGTATTGGATTGCTTGTTTGCCATATTAATGAGGTGTTTGAAAGAACCCATGAATCAAATTTAGTGTTTTATTGAAAGATTGACACTAATACCAATAAATCTAGCCTACCCATGACTCTAGCTAAATTTTTATAAATTCTCAATTATCCGTGTATGAATTCGCACCTATAAAGGCATAACCCTAAATCCATTCCTAATTGATTATACTCAAATTATTCTTAGACTCAAGTTAGTCCTCTAGAAGTCCAAAAATTGTTTTATACTTTTGAAACATTCAAAATCCCCAAATTTTGTATCTCATATTTGAATTTAGCAAGTAGCTTTCATCTCGAACTTACTTGATCACCATTCAAATTATTCATCATGGATTTAACTCCGATTCTTGTTTGGTATAGATTGACAATGATCTCCTTGTACTTAATTTGACATGTAAGTTGAGCGTTATAAAAAATAGCGCCGTTGTCGGGGAATAATTTGGCATAGTGAGTTTGTTTATAGTTTTTGCTTACTTGTTAGGATTCAAATTTGTACATATTTGTTTGTGATTTTCTTTTGTTTCTTGTGTGAGGTATATTTTCATTTTTGTTTACTTGTTACTATGACATCTTGGAATGAATGTGAGTTTGGTGGTTGCAAATCTTATCTTGATGATCCATGTCCATATTATGGTATACCCCACTTTTTGAAAAATAGTAACTATGCTCCTCAGAAAAAGGTGTGTGCGCTATCTCGATCCTATTGGGAGTATGATTTCTCTTTATGTGATGGTGGAGATGGACATTGGAGTGATTGTCCAAATGCCCCCTCCCCTAGTTATTGTAACACCCCAATTTTCTAAACCGAAATGCTACATGGTGCTCATGACCCCGAAGGACTACACGCTAATCCATGACTAATATCTATACCTGTATATTGCATAATATATCATAAAATATGGAAAAATGAACATGAAAGGCCATAAGGTTCGAATTGAATAAACGCCTGATAGCAAAATATCTGAAAAAGGTATAACAATACGAAAACAAGTCATAAATACTAAAAATAATGAGATCTGAATATCTAATATGACATCTAGTTTGAAAGCCTCTAACTGAACTGAATAAGGAGTTGAAGGTACATGTCTCCAACTAACTCCATCTAGCAATTGAACAGTAAATGTAGCAATAATCATATCGTCCTCGAATGAGAAGGACTCACTGCAAACTCTGAACACTGGAATGCTACTACTGATCTGGAGCTTGTGCCTCTGAACCTATGGTGTAACATAAGAGAAAGCACCATAGCACAAATGCATCAGTACGTCTGAATGTACTGAGTATATGAGTGAAGTAGGCTAAATGTAAAGGATTATATGCATGAACAATGCTGACTAATATGAACATGAGAATACATACATGTATACATAACTGTAAGTGAACTCGTGGAGATACTGATTACTGAGTCTGAATAATGAAAACATAAGTTTACAGATACTGAATAGATGAATGACTATTTCTGACAGTTTGAATTATGAAGAACTGATTTGGTTGACTGTATCTGACACTCTTGAAGCTGAATACTGATGTCATAAATTTTGATAACTGATATGACTGATACATGAGTTTAGAAAATTGATATAACTGATACAACTGTGATGATCGGCCTAACCAATGTAACTAATACTGAGTGACTGTATCTGACAGTCTAAGTTCTGATAGAACTATCTGAGTTCCATTCTACTTGGAGAAACTAAAGCTGAGATCAGTCCTATCTAACAGGTGATCATAAGTGTACTGATAGTAAGGATGATTTTACTTAGTCTGAGATCAGTCCTATGTAGCGGGTGATCTTTAAATCTAATGATTCTGATACTGATTAATCATAGTTGAGATCAGTCCTAGCTAATGGGTGATCTTGAAGTCTATTTACAATGATAAGCATTGACTGTATCTAACAGTACTGAATCTGTACTACTAAGATGAGTTGACTGTATCTAAAAGCCCTAATTCTATAATTGAAACTATGGGATGTGTTCATCTAACCGATATGCCCCAAGCTAAGCTGGCTGAGGTCCAATCTCTGCCCTGACTAGAAGGGTGTCAGTATTGAGCCACCAGTAAAGACATCTGCTGTGGAGTCAGTCCTAATATAGAGGGCGACTCCTGGGATCAGTCATATACATATAAATATGCTAACGGGTGAACCTTGATTATGTCAGTCCTATCTAACGGGTGACATGTCGTACCTACACTGGCTACGTAGTTCTGGAACTTAGGGATTGCTTCTAAGGATCTCAGTCCTAATCTAGCAGGTGAGTCCCCATCCCTAGGCTCACTCGGTGCTAAATCCTACTCTCATCTGGAAGACATTAAACTAAATAACTGGGCTGAACTGAATAAATGAACTGGACTGATTAGCTGAACTGATATTGATTAACTAGACTGATACTAGTGGTATTATTTAGCGGAGCTAAAGTAAGTTTACTGGATTCCGATGACTGACAGAATGCACTGAGTTATAAGGACTGGTTGAGAGTACTGAAGTTACTGAGATTGATATTGAATACTGAGGTTACAGATATTACTGAGTACTAGATCACTGAGATTACTGAACTACTGAGATTTCTGAGGTTACTAGATTTTCATGAGTCACATAACTGACTGAATTCTATAGATCATGGCTTGACTGAGAGTATCATGATAACATGACATGGCTCTAGGCACACATCTATATTTTTGGGTATGAATACCCCCAAAAATCGATAGAAGGAAACTGACACGCATGACATAACTTGATTACAAGATTTGAGTCCACAATTCATAATATCATGAGTAGGGGATATCATATTTCATATAGTTATTCAACATCTTAAACATTATAGCGAATGCATGGATATATTTCGTGTACATATTGTATATCTCCATTATCTTACATGCTTCATACCACCACAATAGCAACACATGAAAAGCATGGAATTCATATTGAAGTATATAGCTAACATGGACTTGTCATTTAGATATCATAGAACCATACAAACATGAATTTCTAGCATCCTAAGCATTTTATCAAACACTTTGCATGCATTCTTTAAGGCATAGGTGGATTTCATACTTGCACCATATTAAACCACCTAAAGTTCATGGTTTTCAATTAACAAACATATATATTCCATGAAAACACCTTTAGACATCACATTGAAACTTAAACAACAATTGTCAACATGTACATACTCATATCAACACAAAAAGTTTACAAAATAATATTTAAAACATGGTTATTGAGCTCCATGAACGGATTGGATCCATAGATGAACACTACGCATACCTTACATTAAGAATTTGTGAAGATTGACGGTGGAATTTCCTTGAAATAGAATCTTCAATGAAAACCCTAGGGCATGTTCTTAAGAGTTTTGATCTTGAGAGAAAACCCTAATCTTGTGGTTGAGAGTGTATGAGAGAGCTTTTTTGAGATGTTTAACTAAAGAGAATGGAAGATAATATGCTCCTTGAGGGTTATAATTCATGGGAAGTGAAGGAAAAAGACCAAAATACGCTTACTAAAATGTCCCTCAATTGCTAGAAAAATATACTTGACGCCATCCGTGACAGGCCGTCAAGTCCGTCATAGGCCGTCACGAATTGTCATCACAAAAGGGGTCTAAATTCTTGATTTTTTGCCCAGGGCTGACGACATCATCAAAAATGTCATCAAAATGTGACGACATCATCAAAAAGGTCGTCAAAAACATGATAGCCCGTCAGAAATGTCGTCACCATTTTCCAGCTTGACATGCTCGAATAAAATAGGGATAACTCTTTGCTCTGATATTGGATTTAGGAATAATTAGTGTCGTTGGAAAGATAATTGAAAGATATTTCATTTGATATATACTAAACTACCCAGTTCATCATATAAAATGAGTTATGGTTGATTTAAGTTGACCCAAGTTTTGACGCTCACTAAAACTTGAACGATAGGAAAGTTTACAACTTGTACTTGAGTTAGGGGACCTCTATGATCTAAATTCATGATCAAATAGATTTCCACACTACATAATTTATTAACACACTAAATTTACATAGGATTCGAGGCTTTTGATACATCAATGCATAGGTATGATGGATTTTCATCCTAGTCCAAAATGTGGGGTATTACAGTTATGCTAACAAAAATGTTAGTTCTTCTTATGAGTTTGATAGGTCACATTATGTGACATAATAAGAACAACATGCTAGATACAATAGTATTGAAGAAATACTTCTAACTATATTGGATTAGGTGACTACAATGGGGGAGAACATGCATCTCTTACATCAATCCATGGCAGTATTTGGAGAAGTAAGTGAAAAAGAAGAATAAGTGGGTGGGGAGGCCGATCTTTCTAGTACCATGAATATGCCCAATATTCAAAAAAAGGTTTATAAGGAAAATATATCAAAACATATGGTTGATGGTGAGCTTGATGTTGAAGACTTCTTGGCGATTTGCCAACCAACCAAACCAAAAATAATGAAGAATGCCAAAATTGAAGAAATGGTACAGGAGTTGAACGAAAAAGACAAGCAAATTATTTTTGAAGACTCAAGTTCATTTTGGGGTGAGAATGCCAAGAATAAAGGGACTCTAAAATTGGGAAGACAACCTCATTCCAATCACTTTTCGACATTATTCTTGATGGATGTGATGAAAGTTG
Organism: Capsicum annuum; assembly: GCF_002878395.1. Lineage (NCBI taxonomy): Eukaryota > Viridiplantae > Streptophyta > Magnoliopsida > Solanales > Solanaceae > Capsicum > Capsicum annuum. The sequence goes on from NC_061114.1 coordinate 70,389,424, forward strand.
AACCATCCAAGCAAATAATGAATTTTGGAAAGGTTTTTGGTTTAATTTATTGATGAATGCTGTGTCTATGGTTTGATCAATTAATGTTCTTATCATAGCATCCCCGGGTGAAGTTTGAGTAAGACGATAGACATTAATACTTGCCTTGCCCTATGATAGATTGGGTGACATCATTCTTAAGGGTATATGGTCGTTTGTATTTCTATTGGTGCCATGAGTGATTTTATGAGCTAAATGTGAAATATTTGAAGTTATGAGGAAAGAATCCCAAGAAGTGATAATGTTGCCTTGCATTCACCAAAGTTTTTCTTTAATTATTTAGGAAGAGGCAAAAGTTCAAAAATACTTTCAAAATGTTATCGGCAAGTAATGGAATGATTTTGAGAAAAACCAAAAAAAGCTATAGTTTTCATTTTGAAAAAGATCAAAAGTGGTTTTGAGCTTTCTTTTTAGTGAGGTCATAAAATTCAATTTTTGGCTCTCTCTTAACAAGGATGAGTATTTGACTCAGAGTAACTTATGAAGCTCAAATTGGTTGGAGGGCTAATTTTGGCCCTATGAGTATAATGCCATGTGTGGTGAGCTTTTTGAATAATTCTTGTACATGTGTATAGTCTAGAACTTGCCCTGAGTGTGTTCAAAGTGAAAGTCCAAGTAAACTTAGTTTAGAAAACCTGAGGCCATTTCTAACCCATCACATAGCCAAATTCCTAGCTTAACATTATTTCTTAGTTAACCCATTTGAACCTTTTTAAACCCATCTTTCATTCTTATTGCAATCATTTCCATGCTATAACACCTTAACCTTTTTGAAAGTTTCTCTTTCTGTACTTAAACTTATTTGATACATCGCAAGATCCTAAGATATGAAATATTGGCGAAATCCTAAGTTTGGGGGGCTTATGTTGTTGGGAGAATAATGAAAGGGTAGTTCAAACTTCATTGCAGGGATGAATGTGATGTGTCAAGATGAGCCAAGATAGATGTACATAAGGTTATGAAATGATATGCTTAAGAGACAAGAGACATACTTGATTGTAGAGTTGTATAGCCTAACCTATAAAATATGAAAAGAAATGAGAAAAATGGGAGGAGGGACTACAAAGAGCTTAAAGTTAGAAAGTCTCTTGAAAAAGTCAAATAAATTAACAAAGAAAAATGGTGGCTTTAAATTGTTTGGTAAATGCTAATGAAAAAGGTAGGACAATGTGGGAAATGATTTGAAGTAGAATAACATGGATAATTTAAAAATTTTAGGGTAGAAGGATTTAGCAAATTAATTAAAGGGGGTCTCTTAGTCACTTGATCTATATATATTCCTCCCCACACCTTAAATTTTCATCTAGACCTATAAGACCTTGGTGGTTCCAAACTAAATAAGTCAATATTAGTTGTAAAAAATACAAAGGGCAAACCTATGATTATACTTATTGTTCTTGAATTTCTTTGTGAGGGTGAGTGTGAATTCTTTCATTATTTAAGATCCTTTAGAAATTTCAATGTCTTTTGTGTGATGAGCTAACTCTTGCATGTGAGCGACATATATACTTTGGGGTAGAGGTTAAAGTCTTACTCTCAATTTTGGTAAATGGGTGAAGTAAGTTGCATTGTGAAGATTAAGACAATCTTTGAAGATTTTGTGTCTCCTTTTACGATGCTTCATTGATTTGGAAGGTTCATTTGATATAAACTTGCATCCTTGCTTCATAAGTATGTGCTTATTGAAAAATTTTGGTTTACCTGTTGCCATGACATATTTGTAAAGTCTTTGTCGAGCTTTATTATCTTATTCCTTTAGTATAGCTTTTCTTTGGGTGGGATTGAGTTAAAAACCATATCTAATTGAATTATCCTCATTTTCTTGAGGATAAGCAATAATTTAAGTTTAGGGGTGTTTACTAGCACCTTTTAAGCCTAAATTATCATTAGTTTTCATTGATTTGTTTGTTAATTTCTTACTTAATTCTAATTAGTATAGGTAAAACTTTAAATGGTAAGATGAGCATGGAAACTTGATAAAAATGAGTTTAGGAAACTATGAAAGAGAAGAAATATGAAAGAAGAGAGCCAAATGCTGGAAATCAGGCCCACGAATCAACCTCAATTACTGCGATCGCAACCTGAGGGTCGCGATTGCTATATGAGGTAAATTCAAACCTTGGAAATTGTAAGGCAACCACCGCAATCAAGAAATTTATGAACGTGGTCAAGAGACGGTGATCGTGATGGGGAAAAAAGTTTCAAGGGAAGAATTGGAATTTGCTTAAAAGCAAGGTGGCAAATTTTTTGCAATAATTGGCAAATGATGAATTGGGGATTAAATAAGGGTATTTAGCTCAATTTTCATCATCTATATTTTATCCACCCATCATTTATCTTTCAATTTTTAGGAAACACTATTGTACTACTCTTGGGTGAAGAATACGTTAGAGTAATTCCTAAGTGAATGATTGACAAGTTCTAATGAAGATTTGTTAAAATTTAAAGTTTGGGTTTGCGTTCTCTTTATCTTTCATGGATCAATTTAGTGGAAATTTTGGTATATCTTTACTTTCTATGTTTATGAGTAGCTAATTCTTCCTTCTGGGATTATGGTTGAATAGGTTGTGATTAGTGTATTAGGGTTATTTATTTATCTATCTAATTAGATATTTATTGTGGGTTTTGCTTTTACCCCATATTTAAAGTAAGAATTGTGGGTGAAAACCCCAATTGTTTAGGATCCCATATATACTTGAAAGAGGGGTATTTTCAAACTATAACTTAAGTTAACTTGTGGGATGGCATCATCTTAGAAATAAGGGTGTTATTTAAGTTAACTTATTTGATAGTGCTCCCTTAGAAATAAGGGTGCTAATTCAGGTTTTGGATTGTTTGTTTTGACACATTCGTGAGGTGTTCGAAAGATCCCACGAATGAAATTTGGTGTATTATTGAAAGATTGACACTAATTCCTATAAATCTAGCCTACCCATGACTCTAGATAAATTTGGATAAATTCTCAATTACCCATGTATGAGTTCGCACCTAGGACCGCATGACTCCAAGATCTGCTCCTAATTGATTACACTATAATTATTCTTAGCCTTGAGTTACTACTCTAGAAGACCAAACATTGTTTTATCTTTGAAATCATTACAAATTCCTAAATATTTGGATCTTAGGTTTTAATTTAGTAAGTGATTTCATTTTGAACACATTATTCGCCACTCACATTGTTCCTCTTGGATTCGACCCCAACCCCTATTGGGTATATATTACCATGATCGCTTTGACCTTAATTTTACATGTTAGTTGAGCATTATCAATCCCTATCTCAACATCCTATATAAGTATATATAATTATTATGCATACAGTTTTGATTAGTTTATGGCATTGGCATTATTTCATCACTTTCATTGATTTACATGCTACTTCTAATCCCACTGACCATCCTTGGATGCTACATCATTTCATGATGTAAGGTCCGAAGGGTTTTCTATTGCTTCTATGCAATGTTAGGTGTTTCTGTATTCCTGTGGATCTGCTATGAAATGGTGAGCCTCTATTTTTTGAAAAGCTAGGTCATTTCATCTATTTCCCTTATTTCTTAGTATTTTATTTTGGATTCTCTTAGTCATGGTAGGGGTTATGTCCCGACCTATTTGCTATTTCTGAATTTAGAGGCTTTTATGGACAAGTGTAGGCTGAATGTTTGTTTCTAACTCTTAGTTTTCATTTGGTTTATCTATTTTTCTCATAATTATATTTTATTGGATTCCATTGTATTTATTAATTGTGTTCTGGATGTTAGGATAAGAGGGTGGTCTTTGGCTCACGGTGGGCTTGAGAAACCCACCATGACAAGGCCATATTTTGAGTCATAAAAAGCTTAGTATCAGAGCATGGTTCAGGGTCATTGGGTATCCACAAAGCCGTATCTAGTAGATTCTCTTCTATCGGTGTGTAGTTTGACACATTTATAAGGTGAAGGCTATGTGGCATTTAGGAATATTTTTCTTTCTTGAGTTTTACTTTGGTCTATAATGTCTAGTTTTCTTAAAACTTTTCTAACTCTTGGATTACTCGCATTTTAGATCATGCCTCCCCAAATATCAAAAGGTCGTAGAAACTCTGTTGGGCCCTCTGTCTTACCTGAGGAAAATATAGAGTTCTATCAGTCCCCACTAGGCTTCCTTCGGATTTTTGGGCTGGTGACACTCATGTTCAGCCACCTTAGGTAGATATCTCTAATGCGGAGTTCTGTCAATCTATTCATATGCTTATGCAGTTAGTGGTATCACAGTCTTATCAGTCTGATCATGTTGGCTCCATTGCTTATTCATCTGATGTCACTCGGTTTTGCAAGTTTATGAGGTTGAATCCCCAACCTTTACATGCTCTAAGGTTGAGAAAGATACTCAGGGGTTTGTTGATGAGATGGAGAAGATTTTTAGGGTGATGTATTCTACTGATATAGATGGAGCGGCGTTTGTTGCTTATCAGTAGAAAGATGTAGCTTACCACTGGTATAAGTAGTAGGAAGCTATGAGGGGTGATGATGTTGAACAGGTAGTATGGGATGAGTTTTTTGGTGCTTTTGTTGATCACTTCTTTCCTTAGGAGTTAAGGGAAGCTATGTCGGAAGAGTTTGTGAACTTAAAGCAGGGAAAGATGAGTGTGAAGGGGTATGCTCTAAAATTTCAGTAGTTGTCCCATTATGCTTTGGAGTTAGTGGCTAACATGAGGTCCAAAATAAGGAAGTTTTCTTCTGAGTTATCCCATAATTTGGTATTAGAGTGTAAGGCTACTGAGTTGAACAATGAAAGGGACATCTCTAGGTTAGTGGTTTGTATGAAGTAGGTAAAGAATGAAAAGAAGAAGTAGGTATAGATAGGAGAGAGGTAGAATAAGAATTTTAGATTTTCAGACTAAGGTGCAGTTCAGTAGAACAGTGGGAGAGATGATAGATAGTGGACTTAGAAGAAGAATTATAGAAATTCTTAGTAGGTGTATAGTTCTCCTTATCCTAAGACTTTCAGTGATCATCGCTTTCAGACTAGTGGATGTCATAAGGCACAAGGCACCTAGTCTCAGGTTAGTGGAGCTCAGTAAGCCCCACCTTATCTTCCTTGTCATTTTTGTGGACAACTTTACTATGGTTATTATGACAAGGGAAGGAACTTGTGGCATAATTTTGGTTATCATGGTCATCTATAGAGAAATTATCCAATAACTATGTTTTCCACTAGAGCTAATAAGTTTCGGTCGCCATTTATTCAGCTCCGACACCTAAGGGTGCCACTTATAGTACCTATACTGGCTGGAATTGTCTCTAAGTACTTTTTACTCATCAAGAGTTGGAGACATCTCTATATATTATTTTTGGTATGTTACAACCCTTCTCTCATGATATTTATTGGTCGCTTGATCAGGATTCTACCTTATTTTATGTGACTCCTTGTATGGCTGTGCACTTTGGTTTTGTTCCTAAAATTATTTTTGACCCCATTTCTATTTCTACTTTGGTGGGTGATTTGATTGTTGCTAAAAAAATCTATAGGGGTTTTGTGGTGTCCATCATTCATTGGAAGACATTAGTGGATTTGATAGAGCTTGATATGGTGGATTTTGATGTGATCTTTGGGATGGATTGACTTTATTCATGCTATGCTTCTCTGAATTGTAGGACCCAAAAGGTTAGTTTCCACTTTCCTAATGAACCGGTAATTTAATGGGAAGGGAGTTCCTTAGAAGCAAAAGAGAGGTTTATTTCTTACTTTAGAGACCAGAAGTTGATTTTCAAAGGCTGTCTGTATCATCTAGTCCGGTTTACAGATTCAAATTACGAAAGTCTTTTTTTTGCAATCTGTCCTTGTGGTTAATGAATTTCTTGAAGTTTTCCCTGATGATCTTCATGGAATTCCTCCTGACAGGAAAATATATTTTGGGATTGATCTTTTATTGGATACCGGTCCTATTTCCATTCCTTCTTATAGGATGAATCCAGCTGAACTAAAGGAACTTAAGGATCAGTTGAAGGATCTTCTTCATAAAGGGTTCTTCTGTCCTAGTGTTCCTCCATAGGATACTCCTGTGCTTTTCGAGTGAAAGAAGGATGGGTCTCTTTGGATGTATATAGACTATCGTTAGTTGTATAAAGTTGCAGTGAAAAATAAGTATCCTCTTCTTAGGATTGATAACCTATTAGATCAACTTCAGGGTGTTAGCTATTTCTCTAAGATTGATCTTCGTTCGGGTTGCCATCAGTTGAAAATTAGGGAGGTTGATATTCCCAGACTACTTTCTGAACCTGTATGGTCACTATGAGTTTTTAGTTATGTCATTGTCACGACCCAAATTACGGATCATGATTGCACCTATTAAATCTCGCAAGTGGGTAAGTCAAACCATGAACCAGAGCTAATGTAATAGGTTAATTCCGTAGGAAAATGCTCAACATATGCGAATTTCAAGAATACAATATATAAATAAACAACTGCTCTAAATAGATGAAAACAGTCAATACAAGATAACATCTCACAACCTGAGACAGCCAATACAAGAGCATCTAATAATAATACCACTCCAATGTCAAGAATTGTCAATAACAATTTTCTCTAAATCAAAAGACTGAATGTAAAAGATAGAGGGAAATGGTTGACTCAAACACCAAGAGCTCACCTTATCTTCAGAAATCAATCACCGCAAGAATGTCGATCAACGGCTGCAACTAGTACTCGAATCTACAACAAAAAGGTACATAAGTGTAGTATGAGTACCAAAACAATGGGTACTCAGTAGGGATTGTCGGCCAACTAAGCTGAATCATAGTATAAGTATGATAAAATGCAAGATAACATAACTAAGTAAAGGTATGGAAACAAACCTAAAACATCTCTAATTCTGATGTACATAGTCAGTAAGTTACTAGAATAATAACATAACGTAGCATAATATCACACAAACAATCACAAACTACAAAATTGTCTCCCATACACCAATTAATGCAAAAAACTAAAGAACTCCTCACAGCCTTCCATACGACTGGAGAGTACACTCAAGAGAAGAATAAGCAATCAACCAACATTATAACTAACCCTCATTGTCATTTAACCATCATTCCACAATTTACCCATATTCCATAACGTTACCATTATTTAACCACCTTATCATCATTGCTCACTAATTACCATTTATTATCTAATCATCAGTTATTAACCAATCCACTAAATTACTAGAGTCCATTTCTGCAATACAACATTATAGCCATTCTCTCATTTTTCGACTTAGCCAAATTTCTACCAGTCAATCTCACATCCCAATATTGCAAATCATAAAAAGTATGTCATCATAGCATAATATGTATATCTGGATTCAAACCGGTGAGTATATTCAATAGCCAGACTTGAATAGGTAAATAATCAATAGCTGGACTCGAATCGGTAAATATAATCTATATCCAGACTTGAGTTAGTAAATAATCAATTGTAAGACTCGAACCGATAAATATAATCAATAGTGCCATAGTCATCCTCAGAACTCAAACTAGGTAAATATAGTCATCAACATAATCATCTTTTGGACTTCAACCAGATAAATATATATAATCGACATAATAAAGAGTATTATTAACATGCACTAATAATAGCATAGCCAATCAATATCAACCCTCATATTAACCAACATAACCTTCAAGTATCAATATCTCTCAATATTACCTTGAAACACATTTCCAAGAATCTAACAAGCGTAAAGGGTTTACAAAACTAACATGTGTCATAGCCTAAAAGGATTAAGAGTCCACTTCTAATCCTCAAGTTCCATTGTAGATAAAATCTACCCGAACTAGGCTTAAGGTATCTAAATCCACTTTTAGATGTATAACAAGTCGTAATTAGTCCTAAGGTAAAAATTCTTCAAAAATACATTAGCTGAGCCAAAAGAAACTAAGGCAACCTTCCTGGGTGTAAGAACCTAAGGACAAACTTGAACTAAACATGAGTAACTAAAGCATTTTTTTAATCTAACTTGAGTGATCTAAGGAATTCTCATGTCAAGCATGAGAAATAAAGCCTAATTCACCTAAGTTATAAGGAATAAGATAAGTATTTCAAACTAACAGTTTCTTATTAACCTAAACATCCAACTGACCCCAACTCTTACATTTTATCAATCCAACACCTAAAACCCATCCCAAATTCAACAAGATATCATAAACATACTATGACATAGCTCAATATAACAAGGGATACACCTAGCCTACCTTGTCGAAAGAAAGCTCAACGAACCGCTAAACCACCGGTTTTTCTTTTCAAGAAGACTCCTCAAGATGCCAAGCTATAAAAATCACATTCTTCTCATCAATATATAAATATCGATGCCCATATTGCACTATAGTTCTTCGATTCCAAAAGGTTATGGGGTTTTGAGCAAAAAAACAGGAAATTTCACAAAGAAAAGGGTGAATTCTTACCTTAAATCCGATGATAATCGCAAAATAAATATTAGACAAGATCCCAATTCTTCCACAATCTTTAATTGTAAGCTCTCGCACTATTTAGGGCTTTTAATCTTAGGGAGAATGGGTGAAGAATGAGCGAAATGGGGTCATTTTACACCCAGTCTAGGTACTCGAGAGTCTCTACTGCGACCCTGAGGTGTGTGATCACCACATCTTGTGGTTGGACAAACTAATCGCGACCTTCCCTCAGTGATTGCACTATCTTTAGGCTACACAGGCTGTTTGCAATTGCAACACATGCCCTATGAATGTACCACTGTGATTGCGACCCTAGGATATTGATGGGAACGATACTAGGTGATAGCTGAAGACTTGGAAATCCTGTATATACAAATGAACTATGTAACCATTCCAAATTAGATATTTCAAATGCGATGGAGCACTTAAAATTTCTATCCAAGGTCGTTTCGACCAAATGTCGGTCCTACACCCATATTTTATTTTCATAACTATCCGACCAATTGGTCGAAATAAGCTCGGATTCCTCGGGACCCAAACCAAAGGTCTTCCTAGCCTAAAAATAATATTCTAGAGTTGTTGGCATAGTAATAATTTATATACGAGGTTGTTTTACTAAAGTTTTTGTTTGGTGGCCATTTGGAACCAGCGAAGACTGTTAATCAGGAATTGACTCTTAAAGCCAAATGAACTGCTCGGTAACTGAACTGTCAGTCCCAGCAAGTCATAAATGACTTAGGGAAACTATATAAAAGATCTAACAATGGAAATAAGTGGAAATATGGAAAATAAAGGGTCACTGAAATATCCACTACTAAAGGAAATTTAGTCCGCAAAAGTTAAGGATTAGGATGTATCTGAAGTCTCAAACATGTGAGTACTGGGTATGCATCTCACTCTCGATCTCCTAAGTGGCCTTCTCCACTAAGAAGTACATTAACTGTACCTTAACTATAGGAATCTCTCTAGTGCACAATCACCTTAATCACTAGTCAACTAAGCACCGGCTTTTCTACAAAGGTCAAATGCTTATCATACTAGACTGAGTCCCATATAAGAATATGAATGGATTAGGAATGTATTGTCACTACATAGAGACATGGAAAATTGGATGAACAACGACAAAATCTAGAGGCAGAGATAACTCATAAGACACCTCACCAACTACGTAAAGAATCTCAAAAGGTCCAATATATCTAGGAATGACATTTCCCTTCTTCCCAAACCTTATCACACCCTTCATGGGCAATAAATGAAGGAATACAAAATCACCAACCCCAAATCTCAAGGTACGAAGCCTACGGTCTGCATAGGCCTTCTGTCTACTCTGAGTCATTCTCAACCTATCCTAAATCACCCAGATTCTATCCAACGACTTTTGAAGCAAATCAATACCACGGGATCTAGCCTTAAAAGTCTTAAAGAAACCAACTGGAGAACTATATCTCCTACCATATAAAATCTCAAAAGGTGCCTTCTCAATACTTGAATGATAGCTATTATTATATACGAACTTTGGAAGGGCTAAATGTTGCTCCCACTGGCCTCCAAAATCCATGACACAGGTTCGAAGTATATCCTCAAGAACTTGAATAGTCTACTCAGACTATCCATCGGTCTGCGGATGAAAGGTCATACTAAGATTCACTTGAGTACCCAACTTTTCATAAAATGCTCTCCAAAATCTTGAAGTGAACATGAAACCACGGTCTGAAATAATAAAAATGGGCACACCATGCAAATGGACTATTTTCCAATCATAGATATTGGCTAGTCTCTCAACACTTAAGGATATTTGAATAAAAGTGAAATGTGTTGGCTTTGTCAAATAATCTATAATGACCCAAATACCATCGTAGGCACGGGAATGTGTGAGGCAAAGCACTAACAAATTCAATGGTAATCCACTCCCATTTATACTCAGGAATTGGCAACCTCAGAGTCAAACCACTCGATTGCATGCTCGACCTTTATCTACTGATATCACAGGAAATAAGCCATCAATAATGTTGTCTCAAATCTCTATACATCTTAGTTGGGCCGGGATGAATGGAATATCTAGAATTATAAGCCTCACATAGAATTAACTAAATCAAGTCATCAATTCCCTAAACACAAATGCGACCATCGTGTTTCTTTTGGAATCATCACTTAATACCGGATCATGAAGAAAGTGAATCAAGATCTCGAATCTGCTCAAATAATAAGGACCTCACCTCCACGCTAGCCAAAATCCTCCTCGTATCTAAAATTTCCAGGCAAACCATTAGTTTGGCTAAGGGCTGAATATCCTGTGCCAATGGATCCAAGCTACCCATACTCACTGCCTCAGGACTCAAGGCATCCTCTAACACATTTGCTTTTCTCAGATGATACAAGATGGAAATATCTTAATCCTTTAGCAACTTTATCCATCTACATTGTCTAGCATTAAACTTCCTCTAGGTCATAACATGTTTAAGATTATGATGATTGGTGAAAATCTCACAATGCATACCATAAAGGTAATGCCTCCAAATCTTTAGTGGAAAACCTACCATCGCCAACTCCAAGTCATGAATGGGGCATTTGCACTCATGCACCTTAGGTTCTCCAGAAGCATAGGAAATAACACGACCCTGCCGAGTCAATACATAACCCAAACCAACACCAGAAGTATCACAAAATATGGTGAATCACTCACCCTCAATAGGAGTTGAAGTGAGAAAATCCTTAAGCTTTCCAAAGATCGAATCGCACTCCTCGGACCATCAAAAAGGAACTTTCTTCAATGTAAATGTGGTCATAGATGCTGAAATAATAGCAAAACCCTTGACAAATCATCTATAATGATCGGCCAAACCAATGAAGTTACGAACTTCAGTCAAAGATGTAGGTCTAGCCCAATCACGAATAACCTCAATCTTGGCTAGGTCTATAATAATACCATCCTTAAACACCACAGGTCTAAGGAATGTCACTGGCTTAAGCCAAAACTCACACTTAGAGAACTTGGCAAAAAGAACATGAACTCTCAAAGTCTAGAGCATAATCCTCAAATACTGTGCATGATCCTCTCTAATCTGCGAATACATAAGGTTGTCATCAATAAACACAATCATAAAGGAATCTAGATAAGGCTAGAATACTCGGTTCATCAAAACCATAAATGTTGCTAGGGCATTAGTCAGTCCAAATGACATCACTAAGAACTTATAATGAACATACCAGGTTCTAAAAGCTATCTTTGGGATATCCTCATCCCAAGTCCTCAACGGATGATAACTATATCTCAAAGCAATCTTAGAAAACACTGTTGCACCTTGAAGCTGGTTAAACAAATCATTACTATGAGGCATAGGATAATTGTTCTCCACCGTCACCTTATTAAGCTGCCTATAATTAATACACAAATGCTTGGAGCTACCTTTCTTCTTCAAAAACAATATAGGACCTCCCCAAGAGGATACACTCGGACTAATAAAACCCTTCCCAAGGAGATCTTAAAGCTGAGAATTTAGCTCCATAAGCTTGGTAGGAGCCATACAGTAAGGCACCATAGAAGTAGGTCATTTTCCAGGCTCAAGATCAACTGAAAACTCAATCTCACATATAGAGTAAATACCGGGCAGATCTATAGGGAACACATCAAAAAATTTACAAACTACGCGAATATAGTCAAGCGATGTACTCTCCATACACAAATATAAGTGAGATAATACTTGCAACCCTTTGATATATGCCTCCTAGAATGAACACAAGAAATAATCCCCATTGTCTCATGGCTTACTAATTTATGCTGCTCAACTGGGGGTATACCAGGCATGGCTAAGGTAATGATTTTGGCAAAATAATCCATGACTGCATGATAGTGGTATAACTTGTCTATGCCTAGAATCATATCAAAATCCACCATATATAGGATAATAAGATTAACATAAGTATCAACATCACTAATAGTCATAACACATGATGTAAAAACCTAATCCACTTTTAAAGAATCACCCACGAGAGTAGATATGTGCAATGAGACAGATAATAAATCATAAGACAACTCCAACCGTGGTGTATAATAAGTAGATATATAAAAATAAGTGGATCCCAAATCAAATAATAAAATAACTAACTAAATCATGCCTGTAACAACAACATCTAAAGTCTGAGCCTCAGGCCTACAAGGTACTGCATACAACTAACCACGTCTACCACCTTGCTCAGTACCTAACTGACCTTCTATCCTGCCTTCCTATGAACCTCCTTAAATACCCTAGGAACCACCCTTACACCTAAAAGAATCACCTTTAGCTGAGGGGTGAACTACCCTAATAGGGGAAAACTCTGAGCTAAAGCAACAATTGCCCCACAAAGAGAGCACTTTTGAGAATAGCGACCAAGACCCTACAACTATAAAATAAACACAAAGTAACAACAAAACCAACAAATTCGACTGGCCTAGAGTAACCATCATGACTAGAATGACTAGAAGATGAACCCGTTAATGACTGACTGCCACCCCTACCAGAGCGATCTCTGACACTAGACTAACCTCCTATAGTTATCTAAAGAGCTGCCTAAATAGGTCAACTCGGCTAACTCTAAGGATGATAGGATGAATGTAGAGAATACCTACCATGAGCACTACTACCCCTAAATTAGGAATCACTACCGATCCCACTTAAACTGCCCTTATATCTAGGCCTCTTATCATTGTCCCATTGGGCCTCATGATGTATCTCCTCCGTAACCCAAGCATGATTTGATACCTCACAAAAAAATCTACCCACAATAACTAAACCCTGGGTAAACATATGAATTGGAAGTTTTAATTCTCTACCAAAGCAACAAACTCTCTTATACATAACATCTAAAATAGAAGTCCCATGCCTATCCAACTCATGAAAATGAGCCACATACTCTATAACTATCATAGAGCCCTGCTCCAATCTAGAGAACTGATACCTCAAATAATCTCTAAGGTTGCAAGGCATATACTTCTCCAAGAACATCTCAGAGAATTGAGTCCATGATAGAGAAGAAGATCCAGTTGGTATAAAATCCATAAGACCTATCAACCAATGTCGATCAGCCATATTCAACAAAAATATGGTGTACCACACAATGAGTCTTAATAAGGCACAAATTACGAAGACTATCCTTATAAGTAATCAGAAACTCATATGCATCCTCCCCTAGAGCACTAGAAGATATAGGTTTAACCAATCTCAAGAATCTAAGCAACATCTTCTACTCCTTAGAAGACATAGAAGGTCAAGTAACCACTAGCTAAGTAACAACTAGCTGAGCAATTATCGGTGAAGGAGAAACCTCTAATCTAGGAGCCTTAGCAACACTCTGATCTACAGACTGCGCACCATTAGACAACATACCACAAAATATCCTAAAAAAGAAATAAACCCTGGAGGAGACTAGGCTAGTTCCTGGCCAACCATTGGCTGGGGTAGAAGAATCTCTGGCTCAGGAGCAGGAATGGGACTGAGAAAGGTGGACTATCTTAGCCCCTAGTTGGGCACGCATAATGCAGCTTTCTATGACCTCTGGGTCATCCTTGAATAAGAGTAGGATCCCTAGGCTCAATCTTGAGTCCCTCATCTTATGTAGCCGTAGCATGTGTCCTGGCTATCTATAAAAGAGAAAAGTCAAGGAAATACTTATACAATCCAACTCAGACTCATAGCACGATATGAGTGAAAGAAGTGATAAGATCCTAGGAATGTCCCATAACCTCTCGAAGATAAGAAACAAATGTCATCATTCCAATCCATAGACTCTACTGGACACTTGCTCCTGTATCAATAATATTGATGAAACATAGGCTCTGATACCAATTTTTCATGACCTGATTTATGATTCATGACCATACCTACTAAATCTCACCAGTAGGTAATCCAAACCATAACTTAGAGCTAACACAATGGGTTAATTCGGTAAAAAAATTCCCAACATAGATAAAAATAGTCAATACAAGATACCATCCCACAACTTGGTAGAGCTAGTACAAGAGCATCAAGTAATAATACCACTCTAATGTCTAGTATAGTCAATAATAATTATTTCAAAAACAAAAACTCAAACTCCAAGATCTTTCTCTATCTCTAAAAATCAATCACCATATGAACACCGATCAACAATGGAAACTAGTACTCGAATCAGCACCAAGATAAGTACAAACATGTAGTATGAGTACCTAAACAATGATACTAGTAGGCATCATCGACCAAATAAGCTAGATCATGATATAAGTTTGATAAAATGTATGATAAAATAACTAAGTCAAGGTATAGAAATGAACCTGAATCATCTCAAATGCTACTATACATAATCAGTAAGTAACCTAAATAATAACATAACGTAACATAAGATTACACAAGCAATCACAAACAACAAAATTGGCTCCTATATGCCAATTGGTATATAAAAGTAAGAACTCGTCACAGCCTCCCATAAGACTGGAGAGTACACTCAAGATAAAAATAATTAATCAACCAATATTATAACTAACCTTCATTGTCATTTAACCATCATTCCACAATTTATCCATATTCCATAATCTTACCATCATTTAACAACTTTATTATCGTTGCTCACTGATCACTATTTATTAGATAATCATCACTTATTAACAAATCCACCATTTATTAGATAATCATCAACATGATCATCTTTTAGACTTAAACTAGATAAATATATATAATCCAAACCATAAATAGTATAATCAATATGCATAAATAATATCATAATTAATCAAAGTCAACTCTCACATCAACCAATATAACCATCAAGTTTTAATATCTCTAAATATTACCTCAATACATATTTCTAAGAGTCTAACAAGCGTAAAGGGTTTACAAAACTAACATGTGTCATAGCCTAAAAAGGATTCAGAGTCTATTTCAATCGTCAAGTTCCATTTTTCACAGAATCTACTTGAACTAGGCTTAAGGCATCTAAATTAACTTTTACCTATATAACAAGCCATAATTAGTCCTAAGGTAAATATTCTTCCCAAATACATTAGCTAAGCCCAATAGAAACTATGGCATACTTCATGGATGTAAGCAACTAAGGCAAAACTTACCCTCTACAAGAGTAACTAAAGCTTTTTCTTATTTAACTTGAGTGATATAAGGCATTCTCATGCCAAGCATGATAAATAAAGACTAATTTATTTATGGTATAGGGAACAAGCTATGTTTTTCAAACTTATGATTTCAAATTAGCCTAAACATCCAACTAACCCCAAGTCTTGCATTTCATAAATCCAACACCCAAAATTTATCCCAAATATTACAAGATATCATAAACATAGTATGACATAGCTTAATATAACATGTAATAAACCTAGACTTACTCGTCACCAAAGAAAGCTTAATGAACTGCTAAACCACCACCTTTTCTTTATGAGAAGCCTCCTTAAGATACTAAGCTATCAAAAACATATTCTTCTCATCTGCTATATGTAGTTTTGATGATGAGAAACTAAACTACAAGTGACAAGGTCGTTGGACATGCAATGTACTGTACAACTGGCATACAATTTTCGTACAACTTTGTCCTCTTATGTAAAAAACTTACAGGTGCTATTTTGTACTGACTTAGATAGCTTGTCAAATGATATTTCAATCCTAATCATCACCCAACTATAAAAGAAATAATATGCCTATTCTATAATTGGTTTTTTTAATTTAAAAAGTGTAAATTAAGTCAGAAAAACCCAGTTCCAAAATTGCTCAAGTTCGTGCTGATTATGTGAGCTTAAATTGAAATTGTTCTTGAGTGCTGATTTGTAAAAGAACTACTCATGTTATAAAAATAGTGTTTTTCTTTTGAGAGAGCTGCTTAGGTAGGGTTATCTAAGCATTGTTGCTAATTTGAGTTAATCAGTAGAGAGAGTCCTTGGTAGAGTTACCAAGATGAGCTTATAGTAGAGTTACTACCAGTGAAATAAGCCTAAAGGTAGGCTTAAATCTAGACTATATCAAGAGGTTGATTATAGTGGATTTAGAGAGGCTTGTGAGGGAACACCAAGGTTTTTCCCATCTTGGGTTTCCACGTAATAATCTTGTGTACCTTTCTATTGCTTTCCTATACTGTCTTTGTTTTTTCACCTCATAGTTACTTTACCTTTCTATTGATTTTGATTGAATCTAAGGGACGTGGTCCCTCACTGTGGTCTCAGAGCAAGGTTTACCCTAAAAGGTTCATGCCCAGAGTGTTATGGTCATTATGAATTCTATAACTGAAGTAGGGGTGGGAAGAAATGAAGCTAGAAGGAACAGATAGCTGACCTTAAAAGATCTAGAATCTAACCTAGGTAAAGAAGACACTGAAGTTACACTTCTAGCAATGAAGATTATTAGAGATATAAAAAGGATTTTTCATCTTAGAAAAAATAATGATCAAAATCTAGAGATATCAGAAAGGAAAGATACACTTAACAGTATAATAAAAAAGGTGTTGGCTACATTGGAAGACTTCTAAAATAAATCTTAGAAGGACAAGGAAAATAAAGATGGTTTCATGCTGAAATATGGTAAGAAAAGGTTAATATCATGTTCCTATAGCTCTATAAGGGCTATAATTAAAAAAAAAGAAGAACATATGATACAAAAGAGAGATGACAACCAAAATTTATTCATGGATAGTGGCTACTTTTGGCACATGATTGGGAGGGTTGATTGTATGCTTACTCTTAAGGCATTTCAAGGGGGAAGTGTATCCTTTGGAAATGGAAAAAAAGGTTACAACCAAGGTGTTGGAAAATTTAGGAACTCACCTCATAATGCAATAGAAGATATGTATTATATGAATAGGCTAAAGTATAATCTGCTAAGTGTATTTCAAGTCCATGACAAAGGAAATGAGGTAAAATTCTCATTTGATGGATGCACTGTATCAGGCATGAAATCTGGAAAGATTATTATGAAAGTCAAAAGGATCAAGAATATGTACGTAGCTAATCTAGAGTCTATGGATGATGTAGAATTAACATATTTAAGTGCACAAAGTGAAGATGCAAATTTTTACCACAAAAGATTAGGACATGTGAGTTACTTTTTGTTAAACAAGCTAATTTCAAGGGACCTGGTCTGTAGCTTGACAAAGCTAAAATATACATATAACAAAGTCTATGATATGTGTGTTAAAGAAAAATAGACTAGATCCTCCTTCAAACCAAAGAAGCGAGCAATTACTCCAGACCCCTTGAGATACTTCACATGGATTTATGCGGACCCATCAAATTCTAAAGTAGAGGAGGGAAGAAATCTGTGTTGGTCATTATATATGACTATTCTAGGTTCACTTGGAAAATGTTCATAAGAACCATGGATGAAAAATATGGAGTTCTTGTGGCTTTTGGTAAGAAAATCCAAGTGAAGATAAATTACAAAATTACTAAATGTAGGTTTGATCATGGGATGGAATTTGACAATTCTCAAGTTGATAAATTCTGTACTGAGCATGGAATAATTCACAATTTTTCTTCTCCTAGAACTCCACAATAAAATGGAAAGAAAAAATAGAACTCTAATAGAGATTACGAGGACTATGCTAATTGATAGTGGTCTTCCAAAGAATTTTTTGGCTGAAGCAGTGAATACTGCTTGTTATGTTACTAACAAGTGTTTAATTAGATCACTTTTGAATAAAACACCATATGATCTGGTATTCAATAGAAAGCCTATGATAGACTATTTTATACATTTTGGATACAAATGTGTTATGCTAAACAATGGGGAGAGAGAATTGGGAAAATTTGATTCTAAGAGTGATGAAGCTGTGTTTTTAGGATAATCCTCAACTAGCAATGCCTATAGAGTGTTCAATAAAAGAACTCTGAGTGTTGATTAAAGTATTCATATGATCTCTAATGAGTTAAGAAGTCAAATAAACATCGGAGATGGTAAAAGTTCAGAAGATGAAGAACTCATTCCTATTCAAAGGGATGTCATTACTGAAGATAACGATTAATGGATCAATGATGCAGATAATAGGGATAATGGTGATAATGAAAAGAACAACCAGAGAAAGCTAGTCAGAATTCACAGGGACTTGGTCCCAGTGATACCAATCTTAAAAGGCAAAAATTGGAGGCACAAGTTCTCTCATACTTTTGAAAACCTAATTACACCTTTGTAAACAGGATTCCACAAAAGATCTCAAGCTTGAATGCTATGGTATTTTCAGCCTTTTTATCCTAAATTGAGCCTAAGAATGTAAAAGAGGCCCTGAAAGATGCTTATTAGATTAATGCAATGCAAGAAGAACTGTATCAATTTCGAAGAAGCAAAAGTATGGCATATGTTCCCCATGCCTATTGATAGAACAATTATTAGGACCAACTAGGTGTACAGAAATAATCAAGATAAAGATGGGAGTATTAACTAAAATAAGACAAGGTTGGTTGTTCAAGGTTATAACCAGGAGAAAGGGATTGACTATGCTGAATATTTTACCCTAGTAACAAGGGTAGAAACAATCAAAATTGTTGTTGAATTTGCTGCATAAATGGTGTTCAAAATATTTTTTGCTGGATGTCAAAAGTGCCTTCTTGAATGGAAATCTGAAAGAGGAAGTATATGAAAAACAACCTCTGGGTTTTGAAGATGCAGATTTTCCTCATCATGTACTTAAATTGGATAAAGCTCTCCATGGGTTGAAGAAAGCACCAATGGATTAGTATGAGAGACTCTTAAATTTTCTCCTGGAAAATAGCTTCAAAATAGAGATAATAGACAATAATCTATTCTTAAAGACCAGGGGTAGCAGTCTATCGATTGTTCGATATATGTTGATGACATAATTTTTAGTACTACAGTTGAATCGCTATGTAAAGAATTTGCTAAATTGAAGGGAAGTAAATTTGAGATAAGTATGATGGCTAAATTGAGCTTCTTTTTAAGTATCTAGATTAAACAAATTTGTCAAGGGACAATGATTTGCCAAGAGAAGTATATCAAGGATCTATTGAAGAAGTATAAAATAGGATATACCAAGCCAATTGAAACCACAATTGGAACCAACTCAAAAATACAATGATGAGTTAGGTCCTTCAGTGAATGAAATAATGTATAGAGGGATAATTGGATCCTTGCTATATCTCACTGCAAGTAGGCCTAACATTGTCTTCAGTGTAGGAATATGTGATATATTTCAAGCATGCCCAAAGGAGTCCCATGTGAAAGTTACAAAAAGAATTCTTAGGTATCTGAAGGGGACAGGGGACCTAGTCCTATACTATCCACCAGGAGATAGTTTTGACTTAGTGGGCTATGATGATGCTGACTATGCAAGATATTTAGTAGATATAAAAAGTACTTTAGGAATGGAAAATTTTCTTGGCTCGTCCTTAATTTCCTGGAGTTCAAAGAAGAAAAGTTAAGCTGCTCTATCTACTGCTTAGGTTGAATATGTTGCTGCAGCTTATTGTTGTGCATAATTGCTATAGATCAAGAAACAATTGAAAGACTTTGGTATTGTCTCATATACCATCTCTCTAATGTATGAAAACACAAGTTCTATAACATGGCCAAGAATCCGATGCTGCATAAAAGGACTAAGCACATTGATATAAGGCATAACTTTCTAAGAGACAATGTTGAGAAATGGGTAATCTACATGAAGTTCGACAAGACTAATGATCAGATAACATATATTTTTACTAAGTCACTTCACAAGGAACAATTTGTTAAGAACACGCTAAGGTTAAGCCCGATCAAAATGACCTAATTCACCAAGTGAATCAGTAGTTTTCCATAAAATTGGGTATGATCAAGAGATGGGTATCCTTGGTAAAGTATGTAGCTATTAGTCTAACTCAGTATCATACCCTTATAGGTATACACTTATTGAAATAAATTTGGAAGAAAACAGATGAAGTGTGCATAAATATTTGAAATTATTCAAGGAAGGAGAGTCACCTGGCCCCATCTGTTAGGTTAGTATCATGAATGTTTATATTTTTTTCTTTTTTTATTAAAAAAGCGACATTCTCCCTCCCATGTTAGTAAACATATCAAAGGATAAAATAAAATAAAGTTTTTATTTATATTAACCTCATAGACCCTACTCAACTTATCATCAAAATTAACCAAAGACAAGGCCTTCGTAGAAAATCTAAACATCCTATTAAAAGGCACCAGAATTCAGAGGGACCCAATCCCAAGAAAAAGAAAATTCATGTGATAAACTTTGAAGAGCGTAACAAAAATTGATGAAATCGATATGAAGGTTGAAAATTTTAACCAACGAGGATTCTGTGCAAAAATAGTTACACAACCTCAAGATGACCTCATATCACCAACCCTTCTCCCATAATACTCTACCTTTTTCTCCAACTTTTGTCTTCTTTTTGTGGAAATTGAAGATGAAATCTTGCACTAAAGGTGACACATAATCTTTTGGACATACATGTGTTCTTGATTTTGTTCTCTTTATCTGGTTCTACCTAAAAACGTTCTTCATATAAGTCTTGCCCAGTAGTCGTCAGTTAACTACTCTGTACTTCTCTTTAATCTTGGTTTACTTTTAATCCTTTTAATGATGCCAAAAGGGGGAATACTGGCTACATATATAAGGAGCTAGTGTGCGTGTGTGCTAATATTGTGGTGCAAAAGTATGGTAGAATAGTGATAGTGTGTAAGGACCTGGTATGTGTGTGTGCTCACATGGTGGTGCAAAAGTATGGTAGCATAGTGACAAGTAAAAATGTACAAATTCACCAATTAAAATAAAGGTGCATAATGACAAGGGGAAGTTTTTTTTGCAAATGACAATATGGGACCAGGTCCCTGTGCTTCTTGATGAAAGAGGAAATATTCATCTTCAGGTGGTAATCACTATGATTAAATGTGCATTGATGCTCAAATTATATGGTTTGGTTTGTCATCATCAAAAGTGGGAAGTTGCTCTATGTAGTTTTGATAATGAGCAGCTAAACTGCAAGGGACCAGGTCTCTAGAGGTTCAAAGTATAATACAGTTGGAACATGGTTTCTATATAGCTTTGTTCTCGTATGTAACAAACTTGTAGGTGCTATTTTGTACTAACTTAGATAGCTAGTGAAATAATATTTCAGCCCTAATCATCACCCAGTTATAAAAGTAATAAGATGCCTCTGCAACAATTGTTTTTTTTAATTCAAAAAGAGTGAAGTAAGGCAGCAAAAACTCAATTCCAAAATTGCTCATGTTTGTTGCTGTTTATGTGATCTTAAATAGAAAATGTTCTTGAGTATTGATTTGTAAAAGAACTACTCATGTTATAAGAGTAGTCTCTTCATTTTAATAGATCTTCTTAGGTAGAGTTATCTAAGTATTGTTGCTGATTATAGTTAATCAGTAGAGAGAGTCCTTGGTAAAGTTACTAAGATGAGCTTTTTGTAGAGTTATCTAGTGAAAGGAGCCTAGAGGTAGTCCGAAATCAAGATTGTATTCAAGATGTTGATTATAATGGATTTGGAGGTTCCTATGAGGGTAAGATGTGTTTTTTCCTTCTTGGGTTTCCATGTAAAAATATTGTGTCATTACCTTCCTGCAATGCCTTTGCTTTTGTAACTCATAGTTGGTTTACCTTTCTATTTCTTTTGATTGACTCTAAGGGATAGGTACCTTATTGTGTGGTGAAACCCCCAAGGGTTCTAATATTATCAATATGAAAATATTGATAGCCATATTGCATAATTATGTATTGGGTCCAAAAAAGACATCAAAACCCCTATGGGTCCCACTTATGGAAAATGCATTTCGAAAACCAAACCAATAGTTATAAAAGATCAAGGAATGATTTCTCCCAAAATAGTTAAAAATCAAGCTAAATTTGGGCTAAAACCAAGCCCTAAAGGTTTTAGGGTTTTGAGCAAAAAATCAAGAAATTTAACCCAAAAAAGGGTAAATTCATACCTTAAATCAGATGATAACTGCAAAAATAAAGTTTAGACAACCTATGAAGTCACCCACATGCTTAAATTTAAGCTCTCATGCTATTTAGGGCTTTTTTCTCTCATTGTAATGGGTGAAGAATGAGCAAAATTGGGCAAATAAGGTCATTTTATGCCCAGTTCAGGTACTTAAGAGTTGTTATTGCTAACTCGAGGTACATGATTAACATATCTTGTAGTTATACATACCAGTCATGATCACAATATCCCCTCAATGATTGCACCATATTTGGGCTACGCAAGCTGGTTAAAATCACAACCCATGCCTTCCGATTGCACCACCACGATCGTGGAACTAAGATAGCGATAGAAGCTACACCAAAAGGCAGCTGAAGACTTAGAAATCTTCTATGTCTCTACCAAGTCCTTGGGTCTTATCTGAAATCTCATTTACATAAATCAACTATATGACAATACAAAATTCAATGTTCTAAATAGATGGCACACTAAGAATTTCCATACGAAGTTATTTTGACCAAATATGGGTCCCACACCCATATTTCATTTTCTTAACTTCCCGACCAATAGACCAAAATAAAATTAGGTGCTTCAGGAACCAAGACAAAGGTCTACCTAGCCTAAAATTAATATATTGGATCTTGTGGCACAGTTAGAATTCACATATGAGGTTGTTTAGCTAAAGTTTTTGCCTGGTGGCCATTTGGAACTAGTGAAGTCTTCAAAATATAAAATTAACTCTAAAAAACGAATGAACTACTCGATAACCAAACTGTCAGTCCCATAAAGTCATTAATGACTCGGGGGAGCTATAGAAAAGATCTACTGGGATAAATAAGTAGAAATAAGGAAAATGACCTGAAGGGTTATTACAGTCATTTGGGTTGACTAATGCTCCGACTGTTTTCATTGATCTTATGAATCAGGTTTTCAAGTATTTATTATACTTGTTTGTTATAGTCTTCAATAATGATATCTTGGTATACTCTAAGAGTGAGGAGAATCATTCCAATCACCTCCAATTTGTGTAGCAGATTCTTAAGGTTCAGAAATTGTATGCCAAATTTTCTAAGTGTGAGTTCTGGCTAAGTGATGTGACCTTTTTAGGCATGTTGTTACAAGTGAAGGGATTAATTTAGATCCATAGAAATTTGAGGCAGTTAAGAAATGACCTAGATCTATAACTCTAAACAACATTTGGATCTTATTGGGCTTGGTTGGTTATTGTAAGAGGTTTATTGAGTGTTTCTCATCTATTACTACTTAACTGAGGAAGTTAACTCAGAGAAGGGTTATGTTTTTGTAGTCTTATGCTTGTAAAAATAGTTTTGAAAAGTTTAAGGGTAAATTGAGTACTATGCTAGTTTTGACCCTACTCGAGGGCACTAATAGTTTTGTTGTATTTTGTGATGCATCCCATGTGGGACTAGGTTGTGTTTTTATTCAGTATAGTAAGGTTGTAGCCTATGCTTCTAGGCATCTTAAGGTTAATGAGAGAAATTATCTGACACATAATCTTGAGTTGGCATTTGTGGTTTTTGCCTTGAAAATTTGGTACCATTAGTTGTATATAGGGTTCATATTGACATCTATTTAGACCATAAGATCCTGTAGTATGTGTTTATGTAGAAGTAATTAAACCTCAGGTAGAGGCGGTAGTTTGAATTGCTTAGGCATTATAACATGATCTTTCAGTACCATCTAGGTAAATCTAATGTTATTGCTAATGCTCTTAGCATGTTGCTAATGGGGAGTCTATCTCACATGGATGGAGAGAAGAGAGGATTGGTAAAGGATATTCATAGGTTGGCTAATTTAGGAGTTCATCTATTAGACTTTGAGGATAGGAAAGTGATTGTTCAAGAAGTGGTTAAATCATCTCTTAGTGCTGAGGTGAAGAAGAAGTATGTTTTGGGTCCCATACTTATGCAGATTAAGGATTATGTGGGTCATCAAAAGGGTATGGCTTTCGATATCAGGGGAGATAGTATCTTGAGATGTCAAGGTAGGTTGTGTGTTCCTGATGTTAATGGGTTGGAGGAAAGAATCTTGACTGAGGCTCATGAGTCCCGATATACAATTCATCTGAGTTTGACTAAGATGTATCATGACTTGAAGAAAATCTATTGGTGGAATAACATAAAGAGAGATGTGGCAAACTTTATTGCTAAGTGTATGGTTTGTTAGAATGTAAAGATTTAACACTTAAGGCCTGGTGGCATATCTCAAGAGATAAAGTTTCCCATATAGAAGTGAGAGATGATTAATATGAATTTTGCTACGGGTCTTCCATGGTCTCGCAATTAGTATGATCCTCTTTGGGTCATTGTGGATAAAATGGCTAAGTCTGATCACTTCTTTCCTATGAGGACTAAGTACCCAGGAGAGGATTATGCCAAGTTGTTCATTTAGGAGATAGTCAAGTTGCATGGAGTGCTTGTGTCCATCATTTTAGACCTAGGTGTGCAATTTTCATCTCAAAGCTGGCATTCATTTTAGAAAGGTTTGGGTGCTTAGTTCAACCTTAGCATCGCTTTCCACCCTTAAATGGATGGACAAATGGAATGCAGTATTTAGACTTTAGAGAATATACTGTGGTCTTGTGTGATTGAATTTAAGGGTAGTTAGTGACAACTCGAACCAGGGCCTAGCTGTGTTTGATATCTCAAGTCCAACTAGTACCGCAGACCACCCACTATACCCAACTGTTGACCTCCTTACACCCCATGTCGAATGAATTCTGTAAATATAACAAGATAAGAGAATATCAAAATAAAAACATAATGATAAGTTTATGACCAAAACCAACCACCAACAACCAATCAACTATCCAATACTAATACCGATACCACCCATGTCTATAGTAGTCCAACAAAGCCTCTAATTGAGACCAAAGAATATCGAGTTGGGACATGCTTCCCCAACCATAGATAAAATCAGAACCAAAAAGAAATAGCAAAGACTTAATGAAATCCATATCATGAAATAGGATGTTCCAAAATATGGAAGCTCACCACTTCAGTTTGACTCATGAGATGATCCCGAATCCTAGTCAATATGCAGGAAAAGTAGAAGTAAGGCTAGTTCCTACATTGCGTAGGGATACAAAATCCAAAGATGGTTAGCGGAGTGAATGCTGGCATGAAACTCAGGGATAAAGATAAACTAATCCCATCAGTCCAGAATCAAATCATACCAATGTACGCAACCATATGAAAATATATACCTATATATATATATATACATATATAGCATGCCGGGATAGGGAACAAGGTTTAGCATACACTTTAAAACCTTAATTTGGGATGTGTAGCATTATCATTCTAGGTCTACCCACAGGCTATATGGGTCCAGTGTTACCCCCTGAACTGTCCCCAGTATGTGTTAGCCACACAAATTGGAGATACCATAGATGATCGGGGATTCCCTTGAACCTTTAGACCTCTATGATACATATTTACGGATATACACTTGGGGGATTCCCTTGTACCCCACAAGTACATGGTCATCAAGAGAAACCCTCATGTTGGCAAAGATGAGTTTCCAGTGTCCGTCCTTTGGATGCATACCTTCAGAGCTAGCTATCATGACACCCATTATTGTCTAAATAGAATATTTAACGCGTAATCGAACCACCAGTTCTAGGAGTCAATTATTAAGGAATTATTAAGTGGTACCGTCACACCGACCATAGCTTGCAAGCAATTTCATTAGCCAACACTTAGGGGATTTCCTTGTACCCCGCAGACTCCATTGTTAAAATCACTTTGGCAATTCATATGTACTCCACAAGGTTTTCAAAAGTATCCTAATCCAATTAACCATTTATGATATGCATTAGTTTCAAGAAACAAACAAAACCAATTAATAATGCAGAGACCAAAATCAATTGTGCAAGATTGAGGTTATACCAATTTCCATATCAAACCAATTCATTTTGGGATTCCTTTGTACCGCCATTTCCATGAATTTCAATATATTTACCAACTATTGATGTATGCACAATAGTTTCATATATATTATGGAAAATGATCTAAATAATTTATATTAAAACCCCTCAGCCCATAGTTCAAAACCCAACATAAATATCTTATGAACAATACTTTAAATCATATACTTTTGTAAAATTAACAATGAAGGTAGAGGAACATGCCTAAAATACCAAGAAATTTAGAGAAGAAGGCACCCTTAGAACCCTAGATGACCTCTTCCTTTGAAACCCTAGCCTTAACTTGAACAGATAGTTTGAGAGTGAATTTGGAAGTGTTTTATTAGGAATGATGTGATAACGAAGCCCCAAGGAAGGCTTTAAGTTGTGGGGTCCAAGTGGTTAGAGTGGGAAATCTCTAGAGTTCCCTCAACTCAAAAACTAAGAAAGTGTCACCTTTGACTACGAGTCAACCATCGACTCGTTACCACACCTTATGGCTCATCACCTCGAGTCGAAACCAAGATAGTGACTTGGACCCCCATACGCTGTCCACCTTACGACTCAGGACTAGGACTCGTATCAAGACCTTACATCTTATAGGGTCTTAGATGTAAGCAATAAAGAACTCAAATGGGTCAAACACTAGACACCCTACTATTGGATTTTACAACTCGTAACATGTCCTTATGGCTCTTAGTGAGCTAGTCGTACTCAGAGTAAAATCAAGCCATAAACTTACTGGTTTGGTTACGACTCATCCCAATGACTTGTCAGGACACCCTATGACTCATAGGGTCCAATCATAACCAGGGTAGTAAGATCAAAGGTCAAAGAATATTAAAGGGCCAAAATTTGGGGTGTTTCAATCCTCCCCCACTTGGATCATTCATCCTCGAATGATGGGTCCAGGCAATTGCTAGCACGATTGGACTCCATATACCTCTACTCTTACCTTTAACAAAGTTAGAAAATAAAGATGCCTAGGAAATCACTCTTTTCTTTAACAAAGTTAGAAAACAAAGATGTTAAGAATAACACATACCTTAGGCATGATTATTCGGAGCAAAGAACAAGGATGGATACCTGGACTTCATGTTCTCTTTGGCTTCCCAAGTAGCCTCTTAAACCTTGTGGTTACTCCATA
Organism: Capsicum annuum; assembly: GCF_002878395.1. Classification (NCBI taxonomy): domain Eukaryota; kingdom Viridiplantae; phylum Streptophyta; class Magnoliopsida; order Solanales; family Solanaceae; genus Capsicum; species Capsicum annuum. The sequence continues at coordinate 70,416,855 of NC_061114.1, forward strand.
AAACTGTTATTAAAGTGATAACACTCACCTATACCATATAAAGTTGTAGAGGACAGACTTTGTTAGTAGCTCAACTTTCATTAAGGTCGAGTCCACGAGGAGAGAAATTTAGATTTCAAGTCCTATGAGTGTTGAAATTACTATAAAGATATTTGAATTGTACACAATGTAAAACACTTCATGTAAGGGGGGTTTGGTTTTGAATAAAATCTTATCAATATCAAGTAAAGCAACACAGAACGATTGCAATTTTTTGTCTTAGAATTTAAATTAGGAAAGATTTTGGGATTATGTCTACCTAAGGGAAATATGTGCATGGAATCATGATGGTTTGGTATAAGTCCAAATTGTTGATGACATGGTAGGCTAGGTTAAGAGTCCTTGAGGATAGTTTGTCAACAAGAACTCAAGGATGTAACTCCTTGACTCTTTTGAGTACCTAACGAGTATGTCAATAAAAGCCACCCAAAATCTCAATCAGGCATCCGTATTTGTAGGAAGATGCCCATGACATAACCTCCTCTCCATCTACCCTTATCTCTAAGATGGCAAAAGAAAATAAGTTATATTCATAATTGTCCATTATTGCTTTGGACCCCTATAGCCTTCTTTCATGGAAGTTATGGGTTCCCAAAAGTTCACCCATATCCCTTTTTCAAGGATGATGAGAGCTTTCAAGAGTGTGGGATTTTCACCCAATAAACCCATTTTGGGTATTTGGGGTTTTCACCCACAAATCCCAACTATTTAAACCAAGCAATAGTGGAATCCATAATTAATAACTAAGTATAATACAAAATCATCATTACCCAAACACAATTGTACCTTAGCTTAACATAATCCCAAGACTAAATGATTTAGCTACTCAAGAAGAAAAGAAAGAACATAGACCATAAGTTTTGTTCAAATCATCCATTCTTCAAAAATAGTAAAATCCAAGTTTCCAAATCTAATTACAAATCTTACCCAATTAAGGGGTTTTGCTTTAAATTAAAAAATGTCTCAATAATGAGTAATACCCAAAAGAGAAAGGGTTTAAGACTATAAGAGAAGTTGGGTTCGTCTGCGTGAAATGACAAAAATTCCCTTTGGCAAAATTCCCGCTTATCAGCAATCCTGGTTACCGTGATGGTAAGGACACCATGATCGCGGCCTTTTGACTTGATTGACTGATCGAGATTACAGTAACTGGGGCTGGTTTTTGCTCCATGTCTTCCAGCTGCACTTGTTTTCTCTCTTTTGATCCTTTTAAGCTCAAGTCCATATGTTTCCATCTCATTACCTGTATGCCTGCAAAATATGGAAATTAGTGCATTTAATTACAACTTTGTCTGACTTATATATTTAATGCAAATGAGTGGTAAGTTTACCAGTTAGCTTGAAGCTACGTCCTTCATCCGCAACCGATGAACTTACCGATCCTAAATTTCAACAAGGATTTACTCATAATACAAGTAATACAAAATACCAATATCCTTGATAGGAACAATCAACGAAAGATCACCCACACACTTTCTCAACATTAACCTATGTAATACTAGTTGAATGGATCTCAAACTAGAAAGCAACTCTAATTTATATGCAACACTACCAATCCTCTCCTAGACCAAGTACGGGATGACATACCTAGGATTTAGTTTCCCCTTATTCCCAAAGTATATTACTCCCTTCATGGGAGATACTTTCAAGAACACCAAATCACTAACCTCAAACTCTAACTATTCATGACTCAATTCCGCATAGGACTTTATACAATTTTGAGAAGCTTTGAGTCTATCCCAAATCAGATTCACCTTCTCCATTGCTTGGTGAACCAAATCTATGATAAATATCTCTACCTCATAAAGATCAAACCACCCAATAGGTGATCAACACCTTCTATCGTACAATGTCTCAAATGGGGTCATCCCAATAATAGAGCGGTAGCTATTATTATACGTAAACTCTATAAGAGGAAAATGATCTACCCAACTACCATAATAGTCAGTCAGACAAGCTTGAACTATATCTTCTAATGTATTAATAGTCTTTTCTGCTTGGCTATCCAACTTCGGGTGGAAAACGGTACTAAGGCTTACTTCAGTTCCTAAACCTCTTTGAAATGAATGCCAAGAGAGTGATGAGAACTAAGTACCACGATCTATCATGATAAAAATAGACTCCCCATGCAATTTCACAATATCTTGGAGGAACAACTTAGCATAGTCCTCTGCCCAATAATTAGTCCTCACTGGTAAGAAGTGAGCAGACATAGTCATCCTATCCACGATGACCCAAATCAAATCAAATTGATTTTGAGATTGAGGAAGACTGGTAACAAAATCCATATTAATTATCTCCCACTTCCATACAAGTATCTCAATTTGTTGATATAACCCTCCGGGTCTCAAGTCAACCTTCACTCTTTGACACACCACATTTGGCCATAAAACTGGCCATCTCTTACTTTATGTTGTTCCAATAATAAATCTCCTTAAGATCATGATACAACGTTGTTGAACCAGGATGAATAGTTTAACGCGATTCATGAGCGTCAACTTAGATTATCTCTTGCAATCTATCTATGTCAGGAACCCATAACCTTTCTTGGTACCTCAAGATACCATCGCCACCAATCTAAAAAGCTATCAAGTTTTCTTTCCCCATATCCCTCTTAATCCTAATTAAGATGGGATCCAGTACATGCTTCTCCTTTATTTTAGCAATAAGGGCTGACTTCACTACCTCTTGCATAAACACACCACCATCCTTAAAGTCATAGGGATGAACTCCAAGGTTTGCCAAATGGTGAATATATTTCACCAATTCCCGCTTATAGTGGAAACTTATATCCTAGTCTTTTAGCAAATTAAGCCACCCCCTTTGTCTAAGATTCAGCTTCTTCTGCGTGAACATACATTGTAGGCTCTTATGATTAGAAAATACATCTATATGCACCTCATACAAATAGTGATGCTAAATCTTCAATGCGAACACTTAAGTCAACAAATCCAAGTCATGAGTCAAATAATTCTTCCCATCAACTTTCAACTTCCTAGAATCATAGGCCACCACCCTACAATGCTACATCAACACACAACCAAGTCCCACTCTAGATGCATCGTAATAAAAACCAAATCCATCATTTCCCTTGGGCAAGGTCAAAACTGGAGTTGAAGTCAACTTATTTTTCAGCTTCTCAAAACTACCCTTACAAGCACCAGACCACAAGAACTTCACTTGCTGGGTTAACTTAGTTAATAAAGAAGCTATGGTTGAGAAACTTTCCATAAATCTCCTATAGTAACCGGCTAAACCCAAGAAGCTTCGAATATTGATTTGAGTCTTAGACCTAGGCCACTTCTTAACCACTGCAACTTTCTGTGGATCTACTATGATCCTTTTACTAGAAATGACATGACTTATAAAAGAAACAACTTTAGACCAAAACTCACACTTGGATAACTTAGCATACAAATGTTGATCTTTCAAGGTCTGTAACAAAATATGGAGATGATTGTCATGATCTGCCTCACTTTTGAAATACACTAGGATATCTTCTCTGAATTTAGTTACGAACAAATTGAGAAACTGATGAAAGGCCCTCTTCATAAAGTCCATAAGTTTTATTGGGGCATTAGTTAAGCCAAAAGACATCACCTAAAATTCAAAATAACTGTATCGGGTTCTAAAGGCAGTCTTAGGGTTATCTGCCTCCTTAATCATTAACTGATGATATCGAACCGAATATCAATCTTTGAGAAAAACTTAGCATCGTATTACTGATGGAACAAATCATCTATCCTAGAAAGAGAGTACTTATTCTTTATCGTCGCCTTATTTAATTTTCGATAGCCAATATATATCTGAAGGAAACCATCCTTCTTACGCACAAAAATACCAGTGCACCCCATAGGGATACTTTAGGATAGAATCCCTTCTATAAAAGATCCTTTGACTTCTCCTTAAGATCCTTTAAATTTGCTGGAGCCATTCTATACGGCGGAATAGAGATCAAAAGAGTGTTCAAAACAAGATCAATCCCAAAATCAATCACCCTATCGGGAGAGATACCAGGAAAATCATCATGAAAAGTCTCGGGGAATTCATTAACCACAGGAATGGATTGCAATAAAGGATCCTCTAAGTTAAAATCCTTAACCTAGACCAAATTATAGGGACATTCCTTAGAAATCAACTTTTGGGCTCTAAGATATGATACGAACCTTCCCTTAGGCAATAGAGAACCCTCTCTCTCTCAATGACCGACTCATTAAGAAATTTAAACATGACCTTACGAGTTTGAAAATATAAGGAGGTATAGATCCAATGCAACCAATCCATCCCTAATATGACATCAAAATAAACCATGTCTAATTCTATCAAATCTACTAGAGTTTCTCTACCACCAACAGATACCACACATCCTCTATAGACTCTTCTAGCAACCCAATTACCCAATGGGGTAGAAATAGAAAAGAGATATGAAAAACACTTGTGACCAAAACCAAAATGCATAACCATAAATATGGTCACATAAGAAAGAGCGAACCCTGGATCAAGCAAGCAATAAACATCACGAAAAAAGAATTTCAACATACCAGTAATGACATAAGGAGATACATTAGACTCGTGATGAACAGTTGAACATAGTGATGATTTTAATTAGTGCCGGAGCTAGAAGAGATACCCTATGGTGTAGGAGATGATGATGAGGCAATAGAAACCTTGGTAACCCCAGAAGTAACCTTAACCATAAGAAAATTTCTCTACATATGCCCTGGCTGACAATTTTTAAAGAACCTATCCCTTTTCTCATCACAAAATCTATGATGTAACCGACCATAAAACATATAGTAAAGGTATGATGGAGCCAACTGAGCCACATTATCCTGAGATTGGTTAACTTTTTCCCTAAACCCACTATCATGATGAGAAAATCAATTACCCGACAGCTTCAGATAAGGAAACTAGTCGTAGAGTAGGAACCAAAACTTCCCTACTTCTTTTTAGATGACTTTCAACCATATCTACCCCTTGCTTCTAACCTCCACCCTAATCTGAATAGTAAAACTTCTTAATCTTCCTCTTCTTAAATTTAGCTTGCTTTTTTTCTCTTCTTTAAATTGCTTTGTATAAACCACAAGTTAGGAGATATCTATGTCCTTGTTTAACAAAGTATCCTTAATCTCTAGAATTAAGTCTCAAGACAACCCAGAAGTGAACTTCTTCATTCTAGCCCTTATACTAGAGATCAACTCCAGAGCATACCGAGACAATTGATGAAACTTTAAGGCGTACTCTTTGACTAACATCTTGCCTTGCTTTAGGATAATAAACTCTTCCACCTTTTGCTCCCTCAACTCTTGGGGAAATAATAGGTCTAAAAAATAATCAGAGAAATTATTCCATAAAGCAGACTCAACATTATCACCCCTATACTATTCTCATTCCTCGTACCATGTGTACGCCACATCCTTTATTTGGTAAGCAGCAAACTCCATGCCCTTCATATTAGTGGTATGTATCATATAGAAGATCTTTTACATCTCATCAATAAAGTATTGAGCATCTTCCTTAAATTTAAAAGTAGTGAAGGTAGAAGGACTCAATATCATAAATTTGAAAGCTCTAGTTGCCTCGAAGAAAGAAGTAACTAAAGTAACTAACTTAGAGTGGGAGGCTACAAACTGGGTAAGCAAGTGAATCAACTAACGAAACTCTACATTAGACATATTTGCTCAAGGTGCCTGAGGAGGAACAAGAGGAATTAGTGGAGCTTTATCAAGGAAATAAGAAGTAGAAACCCTAGATTGGGTCTAAACTCCTAGAGTAGAATGAGTTTTGTCAATATTGTCCTCAGAATGGATAGAAAAGTTCCTACTGAAATTAGATCTTCTTGGAGGCATGACTTGATAGGTGAACAAATAGAAATTAGAGAGGCTCAAGAACTTTTGACTCTATAGCTATAATTAGACTAACAAGAAAGGAAAATATTCCTAAATGACTCAAGGCCTCTCCCTTAAAATTATGGTGCACTACTGATGTCTCCCAAAACTATACTCTAAGTAGAAGTATACTACAGTCGATGGCAAATATATTAACCCAACTAGATTAGGGTCGATCCCACAGGTAAAATGTACATAGTTACTTGACTTAGTGTAATGCAAAAGCATTACAGGAAAGTAAATGGAGGGATTTTAGTATCAATCGAAAGTAGTAACCGAATCTTGAGTGCTTTTGAGTTTTGGACAATAGTAGATGAATACTAGGCTTGTGTTCCCCTTATCCTTTCGACTCCGTAAGTTTCTCATGATCAACTGAAATTATTCTGCATACAAAGTCTACAAGGTAGGTATTATCAGTCGCTTATTAGGTACGAAGATAACTCTTACCCTTTACTTATTAGGTCTTAGGGTATTGCTTTGTTTCTCTTTATTTTGACCTCAGTTCACCATCATTGGTTAGGATCAAGTGATTAGATGAGACATGGGGACTAAAAGGTTGAGGTAGAAATTCCAAATCACTATCTTAACTTCTTTCCCAATCACAAAGTCCTTATTAGGATGGATGAAAATATAGGCTATCTCAAGCTTCTGCAACTGCTTCAGATGAATTATTGCAAAGAAGATTAAGATACATGCATAAACCCTAGAACATCACACTTTCTTTATGTAGCTAATCCCCCAAGGTTCTCCCAACCCTAGTCAAGGAGATTAGTCGCTCATGTTTGTGAAAGGAACTATAATCATCGATGAAGAACACATATAATTAATTGTACAAGAATAAGATTAATAAACTCGAAAGTCTTTAATTGAATAAAGACCCAAAATCTCAAGAAGAATTGTAAGAGTATGTAAAGAATTGTAATCAAGTGTAAGAAAGCATAATAGTACGTAACTTGATAAAAGATAAAACCTAGGGTATTTATAGTATCTAAAAAAACATAGAAATCCTAACTAAAACAAGAAGAGTAATATTATGTAGACAGTCAGTACGACTTGGTTTTCTTCGTACCAGCATCATATGAGTCATACCAGTGCTTCTTGTATCTATTCTTGTGCCTGATCTCCAAAGGATTCAACTTTATATTTAGCATACAAGTTCTTCATATGAGGCACACATACGTAACAACTCATTTTCTTCACTCGTATCCACTTGGGACTTCTATTTTTACAAGCTCTGGGCACTAGTTTATGTACGACTTTCTTATACGAGTCATACTTAGACTTTTGACTCATATACTTTTAATACTTCAACTTTTGGATGGTATGTTAGGTTCTATTATGGTTATGACTTCTTTTTATAACTCGTATCCTAGCTTACAGCATCATTAATTGAGTCGTATTGGTCTTGGATTTTTAGATTGGTCTTGGTTCTACTGTGATTACAATTCATTATACGAGTTGTATTGCATGTTCATGACTCAAGATCTGACCCGTAACATGATCAAAATTGGTGTTTTCTTGGCCTTTTTCTTTCCTTTTTAATCCAAATCTATTGTAGACCTATTTTACCTGTAATATATACTAAAGTGCATAATATCTAACAAACTATCCTAAGTTCACGCATAAATTTGCAGTTTTAAGTATTAAATGTGCTGTTTTTCCATGACACATCAACATTCTCAACTTAGAATTTTTCATGTCCTCAGGCAAAGAAAATCAATAATTATTTTCTAGCATAGAGATGATGCTTAACCAGGAAGATCTTAAGATACCTATGGCAGTGATTTTTAACTTAATTTTAATCTCGTTATTCCTCTCTTTTACTTTTAAAACTCAAACTGTGTATACTGATTTAGCACATGTAGAAACATGAGGGAATTCGATGATGGTATTACATTAACAATAGACAACTGGAATAGACCCAAATTACATTCACCAAACAATCTTGAAATCTAGCAACATAACCCATGTGCACTCACAATCAAAGAAATCACATTCACTTTTTGCATGGATAAGACAATTCAAGGATATAACAAATAACTCTCTCACTCACAAAGAAGTAACATTGGTGTATACAAAATGCCATAGGCTTTCCCTTATGCTCTTCTTCTAAGTTTTAAAACAATCAAAGTAAGATCACTATAGGATTTTATTCGACTTATAACGTAGGATCAGGCCTGGTATGATATCTTTTGGGATTCATTTAATGACTAAGCCTCCTAGACATTACGATTTTCTTGGGGTCCACTTATTTTTCCATTTTTTTTAATTTCCACTCTTATGTCTCCCTTTTTATTTTATGCATATTCAGCTTGAGATAGGTGCGGTTTTATCACTTTTATTTTAATTTTCCTTTTTCTTATTGATTTATAATCCAACTTTTCTTTCTTTTATTTTCACCACACCTTGGCTCAAGTTACAACTATTTTCTTCTACACACATTCTTCATACTCGTTTTCTACTTTGCACCCCTATAATAGCCCCTTGTATGTTACATATAATTTACGAACAAAGACCTTACTATATCTCTTTTTGGCACTTTTATCATCCACATGAATCCATATTATTTGAAATTCTCCTCGAATATAGGCAATTATGTCATCCCAATAGTAGTCAATCTCCACACAGGATACAACACTCTTTTGATCTTTCCACTTGGAAGTTAGACCAACCCACTGTTGAATATTTCTTGCATTCTTGGGTACCCCCATAATTCAATGATAGTCATTGGAGTAGTGGTAAGTGCAATTCTTTGTGTCTATGGAGGGGGAGATCCTGTCTGCCTATCATGGTTGCCTTGATCTCTTTTGCACTTTGAACCTCCTTAGAACTAGCCTCTGATAAACTAGATTCATTCTTATCATCATCATTAGTAGACTGTGGTGTATGGGGAGGATAGACAGTTGGATTCTTTCTCCTCGGGCCCTATAGAGGTGATTCATCTTGGGGTACAACTTTCTTTCCCTTTGATTTATCAGCTACCTTTCCTTTTTGGGAAACTTTTCCTGTTGAGGCTCCTTTATATAACTCATCACTGCTAGTAGATGAAACATCAAACTCAAAACCAGTGGATTCCAAGCTAGTAGCCGATGCCTTATTATTGTTCTTCTTGGCTTGTTTAGAGGAGGATGCATTCTTGGGAGGTATGGTTCCTGCAAATATACCATCATTACTAAATGGAAAATTTGAGAAAAGTGGTAGTTCATTTTGGTTGTATTTAAGTGATTTCTTAGACTTTAGAAGATTCAAGTTGAGAGCAAATTATTATGGGTGAGAATCAGGTATCAGGTGCCCGATTTAGTGTGACTCTATTGTTTTTAATTGAAGATCTAGGTCGGGTTGACTCATGATCTGACCTGGTAAGGAGGGGTATAATTTTTTTGTACGACTCGTACCCAGGGTTGCGGGTTATTTCTTTGACTCTTATAGACCTGAAACCTTACCTGGGTTTTGGAGTGGGTACGACTCAAGGTGATAAGTCTTACTTTGAGGGTACTACTTTTTCTGAGAATCGTATCCCTTCTTGCAACTTTTACCTAATTTTGATTTTCTCCTAGGTCTGTATGATTCCCACTTATAAGTTGTACTGTCTAGATATGACTCATAAAGAGTCCGCATGACACAAATTTTTTTAATTTCTCTAGATATTTTTTGCATTCCTCCTGCACATTGAACAAACATATTACCCTATTGGAGTCATAGGAAGTTCATGTCTTCTATAAATAGTACCTTGTCATTAACATTGGTCACAAGCAAAAGTGTAGTCATGAGCATCTTTGTAGATTGTTGACCAATAATAGCCACATTGCAGAATTTTATGAGCTGTGCGTGCCCCTCCATGATGGCCCCCGACTAGAGACGAATGACAAGCCTTGAGTATGCTCATCATCTCCACCTTAGTTATACACCTACGAATAATTTCATCTGTACAAATCCTAATTAAATAAGGTATATCCCAGAAAAATTTCCTTACCTCATGCATGAATTTCTTTCTTTGCTGATAGGAAAGATCTTCTGGAACTAGATCACTGGCTATGTAATTTTCATACTCTACAAACCATGGAATTAGATCTTGGGAATCTGCTAATATTTTCTTATATGGAAAATTGTTATCAATCTCCAACCCATTTGCAACCTTCTACAAAACTTCCTCATCTAGTCTGGACAAGTGATCTGCAACTTGATTTTCTATGCATTTTCTGTCCTTTACCTCAAAGTCAAATTCTTGAAAAAAGAGAACCCACCTAATAAGCCTAGGTTTTGCATATTTTTTAGCCATAAGGTACCTTAATGCTGCATGATCATTGTGCACAATCACTTTTCTCCAATCAATAAAGATCCAAACTTTTCAAAGGCAAAAACCATTGCCAATTACTCTTGCTCCATCACCGTATAATTCTTTTGAGCAAGATTTAGTGCCTTACTAGCATAGTAGATTGGATGAGGGATATTTTCTTTCCATTGGCCTAGTACAACCCCTAAGGCCAATCCGCTAGCGTCACACATAATCTCGAATGGTAAGGACCAATCAGGAGACACAATGATTGGAGCATTCACCAACTTTTATTTTAGGCTTTCAAAAGCCTTGTTGCCTGCTTTATCAAAATTAAATTTTACCTCCTTCTTGAGAATCTTGCAAAGAGGACTAGCAATCCTCAAAAAATCCTTGATGAATCGCCTATAAAATCCTTTATGTCCTAAGAAGCTTCGAATTCTCTTTACAAAAATTGGGTAGGGTAATTTGTCGACCACCTAAATCTTCGGTCGATCAACATCTATGCCTCTCTTTAAAATCATGTGCCTAAGAAAAATTCCTTTCTTGACCATAAATAGAACTTTTCTCAGTTAAGTACTAATTTGAATTCTTCACACCTTTGGAGAGAATTTACCAAGTGCTTTAGGCAGTCTTCAAAAGAATCACCAATGATAAAAAAATCATCCATGAACACTTTGATGGTGTCTTCTACCATATCAGATAAAATTGATATCATACATCTCTGAAATGGTACACGTTTGAATGCACATGTCCCATAAGGATAGGTAAAAGTTATCTTCTCTTTGTCCTCAGGTGTAATAGTGATTTGATTGTAGCATAAGTACCCATCAAGAAAATAGTAGCATCCTCTGCCTGCTAACCTGTATAACATATGATCCATGAAAGTCATAGGAAAATGATCCTTCTAAGTCCATGCATTCAATTTTCTATAATTCATACACACTCTCTATCCAGTGATGTGATTAGCCTCATAGGCACTAACTCATTCTTCTCTTTCGGCACAACAGTTATTACGCCTTTCTTCAAAATATTTTGCACTCGGACTGACCCATTTGCTATTAGCAATATGATATACTACACCAACATCCAACCACTTGATTAATTCTTTTCTCACCACCTACTATATATGAGGATTGACTCGACGCTGATGTTCAATAAATGGTACACAATCTGGTTTAAGTTTTGCTTTATGAGTACACAAACTAGGAAGAATACCCATAATATCTACAATGGACCATTTAATGGCCCTCTTGAATCTATGTAATACATATAATAATGCTTCTACTTCTGACTATCTCAGATTAGTTGCAACAATAACCGACAAAAGTATTATTGGTCCCCAAAAATGCATATCGCAGGTGAGATGGGAGGGCCTTCAACTCCAACACTGGGTGCTCTTCAATGAAAGGATGAGCAAGTATAGTGGTTCTATTCTTTAGATCTAAAACAAGCTTTTTTGGTGCAAACTCATACAAACCCTTTCCATGTAGTGCACTTACTAGATCCTCATACACCTCGATACCATAAGAGTCAAAATTCATGATCACAGCTGCAAGTGCTTCAACACCTAGTCTCTCTTCAATAGGAACAACCACATTAGAACCATCATCCTCAATAGTAACTACATTAACATCATGGAATGAATATGCCTCCTCATCATACACGTTAATTACAGATATCACTCTTAACTTATGGGGCTATCTAATGGATTTGCATACATTAAATATCAGCTGTTCATAGTTCAATCTCAACATCAGATGCACTATTTACAAATAAATCAATGTTCTTCCTGTAGACATAATGGGTATTCCCAAAACAATTTGGACTTGAAAGTCCACTTCACAAGCTAAGATCACAAAATCAGCAGGAAAAGTAAAAGAAGCCACTTTTACCAATACATCATATAGGATACCCACTGGTTTTTTCATTGTTTTGTCTAGCATAACTAGTCTCATGGTAGTAGGATTTAGAGCTCCCAACCCCAACTATTTAAATACTATAAATGGAAAAAGGTTGATACTAACACCCAGATCACATAAAGCATGAGCAAAGGTGAAATATCCAATGGTGCAAGATATAGTAAAAGGACCAGGATCCTCCCTTTAATCCACTAATGATCTAGTAGCTATAGCACTACATTGATGAACATTATCAACTGGCTCATAACTGACTACTCTCTTCTTAGTGATCAAATCCTTCATAAATTTTGTATATCTAGGCATCTGCTCTAATTCCTCCATAAGTGGTGTGTTGACTAACAGTTCTTTTAGCATGGATAAAAACTTCCGATACTTACCATCTGCTTATTTCTTTTTTAGCCTTTGTGGATAAGGAGAAAGAGGCTTTGGAAGGGGCTTTAATACAGGTTATACAACCTTTTTTTGTCCTACATCCTGCTTGCTATTGCTCTCCACATAGATGGTATCATCATCATTCTTCTACTAATTAATAGTGGGTACAGGTGGGTATGTAGTGACTTTACTACTCTGAGTGGTAATGGTGTGGTAGTGACTATCATTTTTGGGATTTACCACTATATTACTCAGAAGAGTGCTAGGCTATCTTTAAGTTACTATGGTTGACATCTGACCAAATTATTGCTCCAACTTCTTGATTACTATAGCATGTGACTCAACATTTTGCTTCAAACCTGACAAATCTTCTTCGATATCCTCAAACAAACCTGTTAACTTCTTTCCCTTTGACCAACTTAGACAAAAGTTCCTCTATTTTGGACTTTGTATCACAACTACCTGGTGGAATATACTTTTCACTCTTCTCCTTATAGTCATCTTTACTGTGCGAATCACCATCTCTCTATCTATTTATTCTATGTATCTATTGTTATAATAGTTTCAATCTTGATTCCCTTGCCCTTGGGCCTGAATATTTGCCATTCTATGATTAAGATACTTTGCCTCTTCTTCAGATTCTATCTCAAATGGTCTAAGGGTATAACCCTACGCCGCAACTGCATTCACCTTTTGGCACTTATTGTCACAAATTATTTTGTAATCAACCTAATATCTATACAAAGCTGTACAACCTATTGCACTACCATATCATGACCTTTTTCATAAGTATCTATTGCTCCAATAACATATGTACCACCACCACATTCTGAATCTCTAGTATGCCATCCTCTATTGGTCACCACAATGTCATTTAACATATCGTGTGTAGCATCCCACCAAAGATGAATAAATGATCCTCTAAAATAGTATCTACCATTTCTCTTGAACTGTTATTCAACAATCCATAGAAGATTTTTTGAAGATTAGACCCTTTAATTCTGTGATTTGGTACCATGCTCAGCTTCTTCTTGAATCTAAACCACACCTCCTACACAGATTGTACAGGTAACTATCTGAAATTATAAATTTTATACTTCAACTGTATCATCCATACAAGAGGGAAAAATATTCTAAGAAACTATTTCTTCAACTTGTGACAAGTAATGATAGATCTTCTTAGAAGTTCCCGTAACCAAAGAGATGCTTCACTTGTGAAAGAAAATAGGAGCAAACTCAATATCAATGCTTCTTGATCAACCCTAGGAATAGTCTAAGACATGTAAATCCCAAGAAAATTAGCAAGGTGAATGTTCCTATCTTGTTTTGCCGCACTAGAAAATACACCCTTCTGATTCAATAATTGGATCATAGCACTAGTAATATCAAACTTTATATTGGGGGCTAAAGAAGGAGGAAAAATGGCTCCTATCTCATTAGGCTCAACATAACCCATATCTTCTTTATCATCCTCATATGTATCTAAGTCCTAATATGCAGGAATCAATGGCGTTCTATGTAACACCCCAAATTTTAAGCTAGAAATCAAGCCATCATTCCTAGATGTGAAAAATCTAATCCTATGATTTGTATGTGAATATATATGTCATAATAATTATCCTAGTGTTAAGAATACTTTTGAAGATAAAAATTTTCATCGGAAACAATTAGAGCAAAGTTGAGCAAAGAGCCTTTGATTCGGCCAAATTTCAGTGTTTGATTCAACAAAGGTATAATTTGAACGTGTATAACTTTTAATATATGTAGAATTTTGCATCTTAGGACCCAAAAATGATATATAATTGTGTTATCTTCCCAAATATAAAAATTTTGCCTTAATCCGATACTCGAACAAAAAGTTATGACAATTTTTGTAAGAAACAATAAGGGTACGTGATATGGACGTGGCACCCTGGTCTCTCCCCCGGAATAAGGTCTGTGAAATGGTGATATCTCTACTGGAATAAAGTCGATGCTGCAGAGGTTATTCCCCCACTTTTCCAGCTCCGTAAGGGCCAAAGGGCAATTCCAAAGCACGATTCATAACATTGAAAAAGACATTATTTTCCTAGTTTCCTCAAAATTCCACAGGTAGAAACCCTCTCCTTTCCCAAGAACAATAATCCAAGCTTATTTTCTCAAGAATAAAAGGAATCAAGCTTCAATTTCAAGAACAATAAGGTATGTGGGGTTTTGAACAAGGTTAACCTTTCAACCTTGTACCCAAATACATGACTTTTCAAGTTAAATTTACATTCTTTAAGATAGATTTCATTCCCAAATATTATGTGTTTGAAATATAGCATTATCATGTGATATAGGTACGAAAAAGCATAAAAGTTATATTTATTCATGTTTTCAACTACAAGCTTGATGTTTTATCTTGAATTTCATCATTTTGATAAGAAATTGCTATTCCCGTAAGTGTAATATGTTTTCATGCTCAAATTCACGTATTATGCTTATATACTCAAATGTCCAATGTTTTGGGTCGCTGCTGTCATGACCCGAACAGAGGCCCTGGCTGCGATGAGCATCCCGAACTATGCAGGCCCGAGAGCCCTTCTAACTGGCAATTATATGCATAATTCAAAAACTATAACATGCGGAAACATAACAAACGGAAACATGGTCATTTGATTATATCAACTAACAACACAAAAGAAGTTCAAAAAGGCTCAAAACACACTATATAAGGCTCACCAACAACAATCATCTGACAATGATCTACTGCTTAGCGGGACCCCGGGATTGATCCTGAAATCTTGAAATATATGGGGTCAATACAAATGTACTGGTACGCAGAGAAATCCAAAATAATGTATTTATACATAACATAAGTGAGAAATTTATAATTATATATAATATGCGAAAACACATGGGCACACTTTAAGGACTTTCAAACCACGACTCACTTTTTTTCTTACTTCTGAGCTAAGTGGGACACCCTATAACTCTACAATTCCATGGGCTATATGGAATCCTCCCTTGACCCAGCAGCCAAGCCCCCAACCCAACCTTTCCACAAGGTTTGGAGTCTCTATCTCTAATACACCAAAGGGCACTAGGACAGCGTATGATCCCTTTTGGGTTCATAATAAACTTGTATCAGCAAAACACAATTTTGGGCTAGGAGTTATCTAAGCTCAGGCCTTCTTCAGGTAACCACCTAACCCTCTTTAAGCCCATTGTTAACTCTTTAAGAAATGCATTCTTTGAAATGAAAATCTAAAAATCTTACTCTGTTATGGCATTCATCTATTTGGTATCATCATACCAAGACTTGCAAGTCATATCTCTAAGCCATAAGTATTATGTTACAACTCTTTGATTCAAAACAATGTTTTAGACCACCAAAACATTCAAATAGTACAAGATAACTCATATTTCCAAAACATATGTAAAACTATGCAAAAATCCTCTCTTTTAAACATTTCAAGAAGTGATGGTCAATTTCTCAAAATAATCATTAAATTCTTTGGATTATCACATTCAACCTTTACAAACAAGAAATATCCCTCTCTTTAATTCATAATTGATATAAAATTCATAATTGATAGTAAAACCCTTGGTTCATGCTTTAAGATATGCAATTGAGTAATCCATGACCTGTCAATCAAGAAATAACACCATGAGAGGGAAATTAGTTGTTCATGCTCCTAATTTATACTTTTCAAAATACCAAACACATATATATATATGTATACACATAAACAAAAAAAATCAAATTTAAGGGGGATGCCTCAACACCAAAGCATTATCAACAAGAAGGGTTCATAAAGCATATTTGTTATTGTAAATTCAAAACCCCTCAAAAAATATATGATTCCATAACTTTAAAACCTTACTCAAAAAATTTTCAATAAGTCCATGTAGTTTGGGAAAACCCCACGTACCTTAATTGATGAAGAATTCACGAAAAATTGAACCTTTAAGTTTGAATGTGCAAACCCTTGTTGGGTTTTATCCTCTTGTGTTTTAGAAGATGAATTAGGGATTTTTGAGGAGGAAATAATGTACATTAGGGTTAAAATTCATCTATAGATGTTTAGGGACTGTTATGGGATGTGAAAGAACCATATTGCCCTTGAATAACACTAAAATGGAGCTTTTACGCTGTTCTTCTTAAGGTGGGAGATGCACAACCCATGGAACAATCCAAGCTGGGAGATGCACAGCCCATGGCATAGCCTTAAGTGGGCGTCGTATGCCCCATCTCATAGTCTGGACAATGTCTAAGTCAAACACATACACCTCTTGACTCCCGACTCAGATTGACGAATGATTAGTAGAGTTGAAAAGAAGACTCGAGGACCTTTCTTCTGATATATAGTAGGCCCTCTAACTTGTCATATTCTTGGAGTAATAGGCGATGGAATATGACCTAAGTTGAAATGTCCACTAAAACTTAATCGATAGAAACATTTTCAACTCGTCTTAGAGTTAAGGGATTTTTGTGACCTCAATTAATATTCAAAGGTATTCCCACACTATAGGATTGATCATCACACATATATTAACAAATAATCATTTAGTTCAAATCTATATGCATAGGAACGATGTTTTAAATTCTAGCCCGAAGGTGTGGCGTCTTACATTATCTCCCCCTTGGAATCATTTGTCCTCGAATGATGGGTAGGGACTTATTGAAACTCTATAAGAATGGAATAAGAAACATGAAATGACATTAAACACTTTTCCTCAACAAAAATATGCAAAGCATCAAAAGAGCTTCATGATAACCCCTAGTGGAATGCATAAGCACGAAGCATGAGTCAATGAAACTTTACATAGGGATGATCTTGCACATGAGTTCATGATTCATTATCATCACAACATAAGGTATGAATTTATTTGGTGATCATAGTCTTGGCTTACATTGGTACTAATCATGAAATAGGATTTCGTGGAAGATAGGATTAGAAGCATTCTCTACCTTACAAGGTACCACGAAGAAACTCAAACTTAGAGGCACTAATCATCTACACCCCAAACAATAAATAGTATACTTCACACACTCCCACTTACAATTCTCCAATCACACATCCAACCACAAGAGTTTTAGTCCCACTATGTAGTGCTTTTATGTTGAAGACTAACTCGGAATAAAAAGGTGCTAACTCAAGCTACGAGACCCTGCACTTTAAATCCCTTTAAGAATATTTCATCACATTATCACTACTATCAAACACACTCAATTTTTTTTTTAAAATCAAGCAGTACTAACCACATAACATGTTGGTTTGTGTTTTCATCAATCCCAATATTCAAGCCTAATCATTACTACGCCCACTACATGGATGTCCCCACAAAGACTGGCAAAAGCAATCACTCTCACTAATATTTCTCGCCCCATAACTCCTTCTTGACTATTTCACATAACAAAAGTTCATTTTATTCTTTTCCTTTTTCACCTATAATCTTAGCTCGAGAATCACATCAAAATTTTTACATTCAAGAACATTTCTCCCCTACCTAAAACATCACCATGCTTCCACAACCACCATCATACTAATATATGTAGGGTCATTAAAGGACCCAAGCATAAGCGTCATGAATGGGAGAAACACTACTCAATTATAAACCATATTTGTTGATTTATTCTAGGTGGGACATAAGGTGAAGATATGATACAATAATGAAGTGATTCATATATCAAGGGTCTAGATTATAAGTAGAGAGTTGCTCTGGCATAAACACAATATCGCATGAGTCCTTAGGACAAACCATAGAGATAAACATGAACGCTTACATCAAGAGTCGTACAACATAAGATTGGAATTCATGAAGTCAATGATTGAGACTAGGACTTCTACCCGAAGCTACCACTTCTTATTTTCAGAGCTAAAATAGTCCTGAGTTCGTACAAATTTATCCTTTTAGATAATTCCAACATATAATGAATCAGTAACATATGACAGTATAATTCTATAGAACCAAGCATGATCTGGGACATAGATTTATAGATCATGAACATCATAACATAGAGCTTGAATAGTTGAAAATTGGATCACTGAGGGACATTATTGGCCCTAGTTTGGAGGTCGGGACATGACGTAAGTTACAGAGAGAGCTCAAACCTTAGACAAAGGCAGAACTTGAATACATAAGTGTAACACCCCGAATTTGGTACTCAGAATGCTACACAGTGCTAATGACCTTGAAGGACCATAAGCTAACCCATGAATAATATTTGTACCTGTATACTGCATAATATACTATATAATACGGATATATGAATTGAAAGTCCATAAGGTTCAAACCTGTAACATAGGATATAATAAATCATAAAATATGGATGGGGTATGAAATACCCAAAAAAACTGAAATAACTAACTGAACATGATAGTCTGGAAAGACTCTAACTGACTGAATGGTCTAAATAAGGAGTTAATGGAATATGTCCCCAACTAACTCCAACTAATTAATAAGTTAATAAGATAATAAAGTAATGATCATGTCCTCGAAAGATGAGGACTCATTTCTATGTTTGACTACTGAGACTGGAATCTACTGATGCTCTGGAGATTGTGTCTCTGAACTTATGGTATAAGACACCATAGCGCAAATGCATCGGTATTTAGAATGTACTGGTATGAATGTAAGGTAGGCTGAATGCATGGGGTTCATATGCATGAAAAGTACTGGCAAACTGACTAATATGAATGTGAGAATACATATATGCATAAATTGCAACTATATCTGAAATTGTGATAACATGAGTTTACTGATAACTAACATAACTAATGACTGAGTTCTAATAGCTAATAACATAAGTGACTGTATCTGACAGTCCTAAATCTGATGGAACTAGTTGAGTTCCATATTATATCTGAGTTAACTGTATCTAACAGTCCTGAATTATGTAACATAAAAATGTGGGAGGTAGTCATCTAATAAACATGCCCCAAATGACACATTATAGCTGAATTGGGGTCCAATCTATGCCCTGATTATAAGGATGTCAATACCGCACCACTGGTAAGAACAACATGTTAGTGACCCTTGTCTGGCAGGTTACTCTAATAATAATGGTGGGGACCCTCAACTAGTAGGTTAATCCACCTCATCTACCCTCAACTAGCAGGTATGATGTCTCAATCTACGCTTCTAAGAATCTCACCCTCTTCTAGGAGGTAAATTCCTATCCTTGGGTTCACTCGATGCTAATTTTTACTCTCATTTGAAAAGACACTGAACATGATTAACTGATCTAAACATGGACTGAGTTTACTAAATTTTGTTAACTGGCAGAATACTACTAATATCTGACAACTGATTGAGTTCTATTGATCACGGCTTGACTGAGGATATCGTGAAAACATGACACTGGCTCTAGGCATACATCTAAATTTTTGGGTACAAGTACCCCCAGGACTCGATGAAAATAAACTGACAAAGCTTGACTTTCTTGAATACATGACGAACATCGCAATCCATAATTCATTTATTGAGGCAATTCATAAAACATATGATATGCATAAGCTTGTACATAAATGGGGATTTCATAAGATCATACTAGTTGGGCACTTTTTTCCTTCACATAGGCATTTAATCAAACACATGGTAGGCATAGTATATGTAGACAACATTATCTAACAAATAAACATCATAATTCAACTCCAATTTCATCATCCAAGGGTTTGATCATAGGTCCACATGAATCTACCTTTATACTAATCAATTCTACATAAAATTTATCACCTAACATGGATTAGAACTCAATTGTTCATTATTAACATGAACAAAAGCAACCCAACATGAAATTTATAAAGACATCCATACAATTGAACTTTGAAAAGAAATTCTTGGGCTTCATGGATGAAAGGAGTCCATGAATGAACACTATGCATACCTGGGTTGAGTTTCTTGAAGTTCTTGAACTTGAAGAATTTGAATCTGTTAGATCTTGAAGAAGATTTAGATTTTGTTCTTGAGGATTAATCTTAGAGAGAAAACCCTAATTTTGTTGTTGTAGATGGATAATGAATTTCTAAGCTTTGGTCAGATATAACTAGGTATATAAATGGGTGGTAAAATATCAAAAAGCCCCTTTAAAAATGGCTCTAAAATAATTAAATAAAACATGCGACGGTGGGTGCGATGGTCCATCGCTGGGTCAACGGTCCGTCGGACTGACCGTCGTACTGGGACCAAAACTGGAACATACTACCTTGGTTCGATGGTGGGGCATGAGGGTCCGTCACTGAGTCGATGGTCTGTCGGTCCTGACCGTCGCTTCTAGGAAGAATAGGGCCTCACTATTTCCCTTGCGATGGCCTAAGCGATGGTCCGTAGCTAGTCTGACGGTTCGTCCGCCTGGGCCGTCAATCCAGGATAGAAGGTAGTCACACTGCCTCTTTGCAATGGTCGTGGGTGACGGTCCATTGCTAGTCCAATGATCCATTGGCCTCACCATAGCACCTGGGCTATTTTATTGCCTTCTGTATTTCAGCCATAACTTTCTCTTCCGATGTTGGATTTTGATGAAATTAATATCGATGGAAAGCTTATTAAATTTCCCACGTGACAAAAGGTGAAAATATTAAAAATACCACATGTACAAAAATGGATTCATATTTCAAAGAAAGATTCTAACATTCTTGGGACAATTTCAAGCAAGGAAAAAGTACGGGGTATTACAATAAGACATTGGTAGGTGTCCATTCAATTCGAAGTAGGAGGAGATTTCTTGAATAGGGATTGATTTATAATTATTCTTACTTGAAAATTTACACCACAAGAAAGTTCGAAAACTACTTTAGGCCATCATCTCTCTCTTAGATCAAAGTCACACTTTTAGACTTGCGTATATTATCTCACATCAAAATCTATAGCCATAACTCTTAACATAAAAGAGACATCACCATATACTTAAACTCTAAACTCTCCCTGATGAACTATACTCTGTAGGCCTTGCTTTCTGGAAATGCTACTCTTAATTTTTGCTAGCCTTTATAGCCATCACCCTACAACTCACACTCATGTGAGGATACATATCAAAAAACTTTATCACATAACAATTTATTCTCCATCTCTTAACATACTCGCATTAAACCTCTAATCGCTTAACTTACAACTTACCAAAATTTTTAAAACTATACCAAAGGAATATACTTCTTACCTATATTTCCTCAATTCAAATCTAAAGTATACCATACAACCACTCCCTAGACTTTTCTGCACTACAAAATTCAAAAATATGATCTAGGTACACATGACACTCTATCACATCAAACCTTATCTAACAATATGCTACCTCAGGGTTTAACTCATTCTTATATACTCATGCTCTTATCCACTTAATGATTCAACCATAATTCATCATTTTACTCTTGTTCGCATGTGTAAATATACATCACAATTGTCCATTTGTTATTCCACAAGTTGCCAATCTAGGCTATTGCACACATCAAATTAAGCCTACTACTTACTCCCACAAAACATACATCATTAATCTTAAGCTACAATCCCTTTTAGCATAACCCACATCTAAAGTTCAAGCGTATAGTCTATAATCAATCATGTACCATCAATGAAGTATGCCACATATAATCTTGCCACATACAACTACTAAAGAAAAGAAAATCAAAGGGGTAAAGTCACATAGTAAGGATAGTCGATCTCAACCTTATAATATAACCCATTTAACTCTTATCAACATATTCTAATTTCTCACATCATTCTTACATACCCATGTATACATTCTCACGATCACCAAATTCCATAAACAACAATGAGTATCTACACATAACCTATTGACTAGTCTACCCCTTTCCATTCATAATCTATAACTGATTTCTATAAACACCATAACTATCCACTCTAGGTTTCCCCAATTTAAATAAAGAATAATCATAGCCACACACTTCCTTTACAGACTACCATATAATCTATAAATCTTTCTATAACATTAGCCAACCAGTGTAAAAGGAAAAACCACCCCTTAATCAAAGGGTTATACAACTAAAACTACTTATTTATACTAAAGTCACCTTCACTCTGACTGCTAACCTTGTGACTTCATGTCACCAATTTCTGGACCATATCACTGTCGATAGGTCATGACACGTTAACATATACTACTACTTGGGTGAAAGTACAGTTCCAATATTCTGCTACACATCATTACTCTTATGCATGACATCTGTAACAAGAATTTTATAAAAAAAGATAGAATACACTCCATACCTCAGGCTTAATCATACGAATGATGTAGATAAGGGTATAAGCTTATATCAACACACTTTAAGGCACTCATGGACTCTTCTCAAGTCCTTGTGCTAACTCATAACTTTATGAATAACTCAATCAGACAGAACTACATCGCTAGGGGAGCTAGACTCTTAGACTTGTATCATATCCACAATGAGGCATGGCTCATGAAATTAGAACAAGGAATGAATTTGGATAAATTTCTTATGGACAATGCTTTAGAAAAAACTAAAGTATGAAAGAATAAGATGCAACTCATAAATTCCTGGTAGCCTTCTGATTATACGTGTGTTACACAACACACCCATAAGAAGGACGCTATTAGACATGATTTTGAAGACACCCTGGGATGATAAACCATGCTCTGATACCAAGTTTGTCACGAACCAAACCAAGGCCCTGGCCACGATGAGTATCCCAAACTATAAAGGCCTAAGAGCCCTTCTAATCGACAATTATATGTATAATTTGAAAACTATAAAATATAGAATTATAATAAATGGAAACATGGTTATTTGATCATATAAACTAACAACGCAACATAAGTTTAACAAGGCTTAAAACCATCTATACAAGTATGCAAAATCTCTACTAACAACTGAAAGCAATATCTATCTGAAACTTGAAAATGAAATCATTACATAAGACAAGGCCTTCTGAAATGAGGGAGGCTCACTAACTCCAATCATCTGACAATGATCTACTTCTTAGCAGGACCCCGGGACTAATCCTAAATCCTAAAATATAGGTGGTTAATACAAATGTACTAGTATGCAGAGCAATCCAAAATAATATATTTATACATAACATAAGTAAGAGCAATTTATAAAAATATTTTACATATAATATACGAAAACACATGGGCACACTTTAAAGACTTTGAAACCATGACTCACTCTTTATTTTACTTCTGAGCTAGATGGTATACTCTATAAATCTACAATCCCATGGGATATATGGAATCTACCTTTGTCTCGGTGGTCAAGACCCCAACCCAAGTTTTCCGCAAGAGTTGGAGTCTCTATCTCTAATACACCAAAGGGCACAAAGCCAGTGTATGGTCCCTCTTGGAGACATAATAAACTAGTATTGATAATAAATGGTTTTGGGCCAGAAGTTATGTCAACTCAAGCCTTCTTTGGGTAACCACCTAACCCATTTTAAACCCATTTTTACCTCTTTAAGACATGCATTCTTTGAAATCAAAATCTAAAAATCTTACTCTATTATGACATTCATCTATTTGGTATTGTCATACCAAGACTTTCAAGTCATATCTCTAAGCCATAAGACCTCATGTTACATCTCTTTCATTCAAAATAATGTTTTAGACCACCAAAACATTCAAATAGTATAAGAGATTTCATATTTCCAAAACATATGTCAAACTATGAAAAATATCCTCTCTTTTTAACATTTACATAAATGGTGGTCAATTTCTCAAAATAATCATTCAATTCTTTAAATTATCACATTCAAAATTTACAAAAAAAGAAATATCTCTCTCTTCAATTCACAATCGACATAAAATTCATAATTGATAGTAAAACCCTTGATTTATGCTTTAATATATGCAATTAAGTAATCCATGACTTGTCAATCAAGAAATAACACCATGAGAGGGAAATTAGTTGTTCATGCTCTCAATTTATACTTTTCAAAACACCAAATGTATATATATATACACATAAACTAAAAAATCAAATTTTAGGGAGAGGCCTCAAGACCAAAGCATTATCATCAAGAAAGGTTCATATTGTAAATTCAAAACCCTTAAAAAAATATATAATTACACAACTTTAAAACCTGAATCAAAACATTTTCAATAAGCCCATGAATTTTAGGAAAATTCCACATACCTTAATTGATGACGAATTTGTGAAAGATTGAACCTTTAAGCTTGAATAGGCAAACCCTAGTTTGTTTTTCTCCTTTTGTGTTTTAAAAGATGAATTATGGGAGTTTGAGGAGAAAATAACATACATTAGGATTGAAATTCATCTACAGATGTTTAGGGACTGTTATGGGACATGAAAGGACCTTATTGCCCTTAAATAACACTAAAGTGGAGGTTTTAAGTTTTCTTACCAAGGTTGGTGACGTATCGCCCATGGAACTAGCCAGGATAGGCAACACACATGCCATGGCATAGCCTTAAGTGGGCATCACATGCCCCATCACATAGTCTGGACAATGTCTCATTCAAACACTCATAACTTTTGACTCTGGCCTTGGATTGACAAACGATCGGTGGCATTGAAAAAATTAATCAAATACCTTTTATTTAATTTATAGTAGACCCTCTGACTAGCATATTATAGGATTAATATTTTAAGGAATCTAACCTTATTTGAATCATCCACTAAAACTTAATCGATAAAAATGTTTTCAACTCATTTTATTATGAGGGGATTTTTGTGACCTAAATTTATATTCAAAGGTATTCCCACACTATATGATTGAATACCACATGTATATTAACAAAGAATCATATAATTCAGATCTATATGAATAGGAATGATATTTTAAATTCTATCTTAAAGGTGTGGGGTGTTACAACTGCATTATGACTTTATATTACTGTTTTAAGAGTTGCTATCATATTTTGGAAATCATTTTACTGTCAGCGGGTTAAGATTACTTAATACCTATGTGTTTACTTGTTATTTTATACTTTTCAAATTACAAGTTAGTTAGCCCATGATTTTATTGATAAACTTAGTTTGTTATGCATATCTCGAGCACTATCCGTTTACATATTTTCAATCACTTCAGAATCTATATTCACTATTATTTCTAAAATACCATGACCTAATCTTATCAGTTAATAGTGCATGCACCAGTTAGTATTTCAGTGTCTTTCAGTTGGGAGTAGGATTTAGCATTGAGTGGGAAGTGTGGGCTTAACTCATCCTACTTCCCCAGAAACTACTTGCCATCATAGTTTTAGGTGCCTCGCTAGAGAGTGTTTTCCTTTGCTAAATATGGGCTTAGTTTAGTGACCATTCCAGTATAGGTTCTACTTTGATGGAAAAGCTAGAACAAACCTCCTCAACACGGGTCAAATATTGGACTCCATGATAGCTCATATGGTTTATGTCATTTATATGATAGCTCCCACAGTTTCAATCAATATTTTGTTTATCTCAGTTCTTGTTTACTTGACCAAGTAATGAGATTTCAGTATTTATTTGGTGAGTGTTACATATTATTTATGTTTTTAGATCATGTCAGTACATGCTATACTTGGTCTTGCATTCTAAGTTTTGCATGTTCACGTTTTAATGCTAAGCACCCATACATGATCCTTAATTTAGTTTTGTAGCAGGTTCAACTTTACACGAGATTTACATATAGTATTCATATTTTACCGCTTCCCAGCTTCAGTTCTAGTTATTCTACCAAAAGTAAAGATTTTAGAAACTAAGTGTAGTGATTCACCAGCTTGTCAGATATGTTTCATAACTCATATTTTAAGGTACTTCAGCCTTTAGTTGATTTTAGTCTCTTGGTGAGTCTACTTGCACTTAGCATGAATGTCTTAAGATTATATATTTATTTATTTTTACTTATTACATTCACCGCTACTTACTCAGTATATTCCAAAGTAGTGATTCATATATATGTCTATGTGCTACATTATCTCATAATATTGGTACCAATTGTAGTGCACACATCATAATCAGATAGTTTGCAGCTTCTAGCCAGTAGGTTATGTGTTCTCTTGTTTTGGGGACTCCAGTTTGTTATAGTTCATGTACTATATTGTTATTATTCTAATGTATTGGTTTTTGGTAGCTGGAGGCATGTCCCAACCACCTACAATCAGTATAGTAGAGGTGTCATAGACTGTTAGTCAGAGTCACTCATGTAATTCAAATTCTTCATTTAGATTTATTATGTTATAAACCTTTTAGCATTACATGTCTTCATATTTTCTTATGATTATTATTTTGTTCAACAACTTTTGCTTATCTAATTTATTTAATTTAGATGGTCCAGTATCATGATAGTTCATGTCTCAGCAATGGATCACTTGTGGTTCTAAGCACCATGTTATGACTAGAGGTACCCTCGGGTCATGATAAAATTGGTATCAGAGCACAGAGTTCAAGTGTACTAAGATGTCTATAAAGATATTTCTAGTAGAGTTTTGCGGAATGGTACGAAGGCATCTGTACTTTTCTTTGAGAGGCTATAGGGCATTTAAGGAATGTTTTCTTTCTTTCATGTCTCAGATCATGCAATAGAAATGTTCTCTAAGAAATTATATGGATTCTCATTATTCTCCATTCATGTCAAGTCTGCCTTATTTTCAAAGTACCACCAATAGTGAAGCTTAAATTCCTATAGATAGAGTTTTCTTAGATAGTCCTCACTGATAGTTATAGGATTACACATTGTCTTAAAAAGTACCCCATCAATGAATTTATGTATCAAAGTATATAAGATTTCATTTATGTTCATGAAAAATCATGCACTAACCCAATGTCCTCAGGACCCTTCTCAGAATCGTATAATATCATATGACCTAGAATTAGAAGCATGGAAGTATTAACAACAGTAAATTGGGGATAGTGTTTATCTAGATTTAGCAAATTATGTATTCATAGGTCTAGTTGTACGAAAGGTGTATCAGTAGGATTTAAATAGTGTATGCAAAAATTTAAGTTTATTGATTTAAAATTAAGTATGCTGTTATTTGTATGATCTAGTGGTATACCCAAGGTGATATGGGATTGTAGTATTTCTAAGTTTTTGAAGTGTGTGTGCATATATAGTAACCTTGAGTTGTTAAGCACTAATAAGGCTGGTAGTGTAGTTTATGATATTCTTACCAATTAAGTTATGGGTTATGGTGTTGATGTCTGATGTTCAGGTGTAATGGTAATTCTCATTGTTTAAGGAAAAATATAAGTTTAGCGATACGATATTAGTAGTTTGTGAAGGAAGTTATTATAGTTCAATAAAAGTTTGGGATATCCTTGTTAAGTATTAGAATCTAAGTTTGAAACTTGGATGGTTGAGCTAATAGAAAGAAGAGTTAAAATTCTAGATGGTTTGAACTCAGGTTATGGAAATACTCATGAAAATTATAAGTTAGTCAATATTTAATTTATTATATAATGATTGTTGGGGCTATAGAAATATAAGAATTATTTATCAGAAGGAAATACTAGTAATGGGCCTCTTACACTTTTAGGTATTTCAGGGTGAGTTTATTATTAATGTGTATTGTTATATCTTGGGCTCCAATGTAAAGTGGTTACAGTTAAATTTAGAGTTTATTAAGGGGTCCATAGACATAGAATGATGTCTTATATCTAAGGGTGAGATAATAGAATAATGAATCAAGTTAGGCTCCCAGATTCTAGTAGTGATGTTAGTATGGAGTAGAATAGCATAAGGGTAGAAAGAGGCCCGACCCATTCTTATCTCAGTGTAAATTATCATACTTCAGTCCTCAGGACATCTACTCGTGCATTGCATGTCAGCTCTATAATCATAGCTAATATTCATGCACTTTTTATAAAAATCATATACATTTCCAGTTCCTAATATGAGGAGTTCTAATTCACTCAGAAGTACTAATCATATTCCATGAATTCATGAACTCCAAACTCAAGTCATGTAGCTCATGACTTATGTACCCTTGCTTTACATTATGTTCAGCCAGGTACTCATGCTGCATTCTTAATCATCAGAGAAATCTAGATTATGTCATGTATGTCCTCAAATTATATCTTTTTGATGAATCGATGATGTTGATATTCTATTCCTCAGGCCTCAGTTAAGTGTCAAAGTTAAGTGTAATATTCTTTCATTCTTTAGATACTCAAGTTCTAACCATTTAGTGACCTCTCCTTATGAAATGATAGTGGTGATGAACAATTATTTAGATGGGAGAGAGTAAATATTTTTTTTTGTAGAAGATTGTTGAATATTTGTTTTAGCTAAGGCTATAAGTGTGAAGGAAAATTGAGACAGAGCTTTTGATATGTGTAATGGTTAGTTGAAATTTAAGTGTTTATTTAGGGATAGTACGTGGAAGTTGTTAATGAGTTTAGAGAATATGATAAAGATGCTTTTATGGTTATTTTCCAAGAAGTTCATATTTGGTTATAAAGATAGGTTTGAATGTCATGTTGGTATATAAGTATATGGGGGCATTGTGCGCTAGTAAATTCATAGGAAGAGATTGAATTTAGTTGTTGAAGTGGTAAGAATAATTATTCTTGAGATGATAGCTGTGAAATATGTATGAGGTATTGAATTCATGGATTAGACTAGTATTACAATGTTCTGTGTGCACTTTGTAATTTTAAGTAAGATTGAACATAGTGAGAGAATTTTGTTTAGCTCAGAGTTTAGTAGATAGAGTTATCAATGCCCATGTGAAGATTATAAGTTGGCTCAAGTAAAGTGCAGTATTGAGGGGGAAATGTCTAGCTGTGGGAGTATTTGGGGAGTATGTCTAAGCTTTAAAGTGGCTGTTGTGTTGCTTAAGGCATAGTAATTCTATCCTAGCTTATATTTTATTAGCCTTTCTTCCATGTTGCAGAGTGTAGTCATATTGAGATTCCTTATTTAGATATCTTATTCAAATTATGCCATAGATTCTTTGCTCTCTAATGTTATTAGAACTTCTTAGAAAGAGTGTTGAAGAAATACTCCAGTTGAGAATAAGATTTTAGTATGATTCAGTAGGTATTATCGGCAATTCTGTTTAGTAATCAGACAAATAAGCTCCTATAGATTTTCATCTTTCCATCTAGTCTTAGTAACCAAAGTACCAATATGTCTATTCCATGAGGCAATTCATTCACATCCATGAAAATCTTGAATTTAGTTCAGTCCATTCATTATGTCTCTAATTTAGATATTTAGTCATAATTTAGGTCATAAGTGTTTAATTCATGATCTCCATTTTCAAAATATTCTAGCTCAGACATTGTAATGCCCTTTGTATGACCTTAGTCCCATTATCTCATAATTCATGCTTACATAATGTGCTTGGTAATGCCACAAAGGCTTTTTTTCTTTTGATTTCTATACGTGTTTGGTTGAGGAACAATTCATAATCAGAAGTTATGTACTTTATTCCCTCCTTGGTAAGTTTTGAAATTTTATTGCATCAGTTATCATCTCGTAGTTATATATGTAAGTTCATATCATGAAAATTTCAAATGAGTTCTATACTCTCAAAATGAATCAGCTCTTTATAGTAGATAATGTCAAGTTAGGTCAAAAATCAGTTTCATGATGAAAGTTCTAACATTTCAGCTCAGCTATCCTTCATTACTAGACATGTCATGTGTACATTATTACATACTTCTATGACTTTAAAAGTTCCTATCCATTATTCGAGGATGAACGATTCAAATGGGGAGATAATGTAACACTACGTATTTTTGAGCTAGAAATCAAGTCGTTGTTCCTATGTGTGTAAACTCTAATACCATGATTTGTATGAGAAATATATGTGTCATTATCATTATTCTTGTGTTAAGAATGCTTTTGAAGTGAAAAATATTCATAGGAAACACATAGAGCAAAGTTGAGCTAAGAGCCTTTGAGTCGGAAAAATTTTGGTATTCGATTCTACAAAGACCGACTTTGAACGTGTATAACTTTTTATATGAGGAATTTTGCAGCTCAAGACCCACCAAAGGATATGTAATTTATTTACCTGTCCAACGATACCAATTTCACCTTAATCTGATACCCAGGAGAAAAATTATTGCCATTTTTGTGAGAAATAGTAAAGGTCAATGATATGTCCGCAACACGCCAATCTCTCCCCTAGAGTAAGGTCCGCGATGCACCGGAACTCTAGAATAAGGTCCACTCCATGGAGGTTATTCCCCTATTTTTCCAGCTCCCTAAGGGTCAAGGGGAAATTCGGTCCTTTCCCCTCAACCCCAATCATCCAAAGCACGATTTATAACCCTAAAAAAGGGCATTATTTGCCCATTTTCCTAAAAATTTCTCAATTACAGACCCACTCCTTTCCCAAGAACAATAATCCAATCTTCTCCTATCAATAACATAAGGATTCAAACTTCAACTTCAACATTTTTTCAAGAATTCATTCAATTAAAGTATGTGAGATTTTGAACAAGTTTAACCTTCAACTTTTCCCAAATGCATGACTTTTCAAGTCAAATTTACATGCTTTAAGATAGATTTCATTACAAATCTTTATGTGTTGGAAATATACCATTATCATGTGATGTAGGTACTAAAAAGCATAAGAGTTGTATTTATTCATATTTCTGACTACAAGTTTTATGTTTTATCTTGAATTCTATTATATTGATGGGAAATTACTATTCCCTTAAGTTTAATATGTTTTCATGCTCAAATTCATGTATTATGCTTATATACTGAAACATTCAATATTTTGGGTCACTGCATTATTTCATATTACTATTTTAAGAGTTGTTATCGTATTTTGGAAATCATTCAGTTTCGGCGTGTTATGAACATCCAATACCTATATGTTTACTTGTTATTTCAGACTTTTTAAATTACAAGTCAGTTAGCTCATGATTTTGTTGTTAAATTCAGTTTTTTAGGCTTATGGAGAGTACTATCAGTTTAAATATTTATAATTACTTTAGAATTTGTATGCACTATTATTTTCAAAATACCATGACCTAATCTTGTCAGTTATCAGTGCATGCACCAGTTAGTATTTCAGTGTCTTTTAGTTCGAAATAGGATTTAGCATCGAGTGAGAAGTATGGGTTCAGCGCATCCTACTTCCCTAGAAACTACGTGCCACCACAAGTTTAGGGGTCTCTCCATAGAGTGTTTCCTCTTGCCCAATACTGGCTTAGTTTAGTGATCACTCTACTTCAGGTTCTACACTGATGGAAAGGATAGAACAACTTTCTCAATATGAGTAATACGTTGGACTCCATGATAGCTCATATGGTGTATGTTGGTTACATGATAACCCTCACAGTTTCAGTGAGTATTCAATTTATCTCTGTTCAGGTTTGCTTGACCAAGTAATCAGATTTCAGTAATTATTCAGTCAGTGCTACTACAAATTTTTTAGATCATGTCGGTACATGCTATTGTGGGTGCTGTATTCAGTTTTATATGTTCATGTTTTTATGCTTAGCATTCATACATGATCCTTAGTTTAATTTTGTCACATGTTCAGTTTTACATGATTTTACATACAATATTCATGTTTTACCACTTTCCAGCTTCAATTCTACTTATTCTACCAAAAAATTAAGGATTTAAGAAACTAAGTGTAGTGATTCACCATCTTATTAAATTATGTTTATTAATCATGTTTTAAGATACTTCAGCCTTCAGTTAATTTTAGTCTCTTGCTGAGTCTATTTGCACTTAGCAGGAATGTTTTAAGATTATGTATCTATTCAGTTTTACTTATTACATTCACCCATACTTACTTAGTACATTCCAAAGTACTGATCCACTTATATGTCTATGTACTACATTGTCTCATAATGTAGGTATCAGTAGAAGCACACACATCATAATCAGACAGTTTGCAACTTCCAGCTAGCTTGTTTTGACTTCTCTTATTTTGGGGACTCCAGCAACTTGTAGTTCATGCACTTTATTTTTATTATTCTTATGTATTGATTTTTGGTAGCTTTAGGTATGTCACAGCCACCTACAGTCAGTATAGTGGAGGTTTCATAGATAGGTAGTCGGAGTCACTCATGTAATTCAAGTTTTTCCTTCAGATTTAGTGTGTTGTAAAACTTTTAGTATTATATGTATTCAGATTTTCTTATGATTATGCTTCCGTTCAGCAACTTTAGCTTATATAATTAATTAAATTTATATGCTCAAGTATCATTCCAATTCAAGGGTTAGCTTGGGATCACTTTTAGGAGTATCACCATAACTTGAGTTCACACCATCAAGAATTAAAGCTAAGAGTTGTACATCAGAAGGAAGTACTAGCAATGGGCCTTACACTTTCAGTTATTTAAGGGTGAGATTTATATATAATATTCATGTTTTATCGCTTCCCAACTTCAGTTCTAGTTATTCTACCAAAAGTAAATATTTAAGAAACTAAGTTTAGTGATTCACCAGCTTATCAAATTATGTTTGTTACTCATGTTTTAAGATACTTTAGCCTTCAGTTGATTTCAGTCTGTTGGCGAGTCTACTTGGACTTAGCATGCATGTTTTAAGGTTATATATCTATTCAATTTTACTTATTACATTCACCCCCATTTAATTAGTACATTCCAAAGTACTGATCCATAGTTCGCAGCCTCCAGCCAACATGTAATGAGTTCTCTTGATTCAGGGACTCTAGCTAGTTGTAGTTAATGTACTATATTCTTGTTATTCTTATGTATTGATTTGTGGTAGTTGAAGGGATGACCTAGCCACCTACGGTCAGTATAGTCAAGGCTTCATAGACAATTAGCCAGACTCACTCATGTAATTCAAGTTCCCTCTTCAAATTTATAATGTTGTAAACCTTTTAGTATTTTATGTATTCAGATTTTCTTATGATTAGGCTTCCATTTAGAAACTTTATCTTATATAATTAATTTAATTGAGATGATTAAGTATCATGCCAATTCATGGGTTAGCTTGGGCTTACTTGTGGTTCTCAGTACCGTGTTACGACTCGAGGTAGCCTCGGGTCATGACACTCTTCCTCTTTGAAATCAACGATTAAATACCTATCTAGGCCTGACTAGTCCACCTTGGTGAGATAACTCATCCTCTATAAAAAGTCTAACCTCTTTGTCTTCTCATCTTTCTCGCTCTAAAAGTTGTCGCGTCTGTATGTCTACAACATTTTATGCATCAATGGAGCATGTCGAAGTTCCACATTTGGATCCATCAGTGGGGGATCTTTATACCCATCACAAACTTGTCCTGACATCCTTTTCGGTGTTTGAAGGATTCTCTTTGGCTCTATATCGAATGAGAGTAATGGATTACCTCTACTCCTCATACTTGGCATACACCAATGTATGCAAACTCAAAATATAAAATAAAAACTTGGGAAATTCACTACTTCAATTCACCACTCAAACCATTGTCCCTAAATATAGCACTAAAATTTGATGGTGCCCAAAACTACACTCTAAATAGAAGTATATTGTGGTTGATTGCAAATATAATAACATAACTAGGTTGTAGTCGATCCCACATGGAAAACGTGAATAGTTACTTGACTTGGTGTAATCCACAAGCAGTATAGGAAAGTAAATGGGGGTATTTTAGTATCAATAACCAGTAGTAACTAAATCTTGAGTTCTTTTGAGTTGTAGACAATAGTAGACAAACACTAGGCCTGTGTTCCCTCTAGCTTCTCAATTCCGTAAATTTCCCATGATCAACACAACTATTCTATTATTCTGCATACAAAGTCTACAAGATAGGTATTATCAGTTGCT
This sequence comes from Capsicum annuum, assembly GCF_002878395.1. Taxonomy (NCBI): domain Eukaryota; kingdom Viridiplantae; phylum Streptophyta; class Magnoliopsida; order Solanales; family Solanaceae; genus Capsicum; species Capsicum annuum. The sequence goes on from NC_061114.1 coordinate 70,450,984, forward strand.
TATTAGGTGTGAAGCTAAATCTCACCCTTTACTTATTTAGTCTCAGGGCATTTCCTAGTTTCTCCTTGTTTCAACCTCAGTTCACTCTCATATATTAGGACGAAGTGATTAGATAAGACACGAGGACTAAAAGGTGGAGGTAAAAAACCTAAATCACTGTCTTAACTTCTTTACCTAATCACAAACTCCTTATTAGGTATGGTGGCTAATACAGTCTATCTCAAGCTTCTGTAGCTTCTTGAGATGAATTATTACGAAGAAGATTAGGATACATGCATAAACCTTAGAACAGATGAACATTACACTTATGTTACGTAGCTAATCCACCAGGGTTCCCACAACCCTAGTCAATGAGATTAGCCACTCATGTTTGTGAAAGAAACCATGATCATCGATGAAGAACACATATAATTAATTACACAAGAATAAAATAAATAAACTCCGAAGTCTTTAATTGAATAAACACCCAAATCTCAAGAATAATTGTAAAAACATGTAAAGTATTTTAATAAAGTATAAGATAGTGTGAAAGTGTGTAACCTAATAAAAGATAAACCTTAGGATATTTATATTATCTCAAATAATATAGAAATCCTAATAAAAATGGGAAAAGTAAAGTTATATTGGCATTCAATACAACTCGGTCTTTAACTTGTACTGGCATCATATGGGTCATACCAATGCTTCTCTTATCCATTCTAGTGCCTAATCTCCCAAGGTTTCAACTTTCTATTCATCATATAATTTCTTCATACTAGGCGTAGATGCATATATAGCTTATGTCCTTCACCCGTATATACCTGGGACTTCTATTTTTTTAAGCTCTAGACACTGGTTTATGTATGACTTCCCTATATGAGTCATACTCAGAATTTCGACTCATATACTTTAGAGACTTTAAATTTTGGATGGTAACTTAGGGTTTGTTATGCTTACGACTTCTCTATACGACTTATATCCTAGCTTATGGCTTGATTAACTAAGTTGTATCTTCTCCGTACTTGGCTTTTTAGATTATCTTTTGGTTCTGTTTTACTTAAGATTCAAGATATGAGTCGTATTGCATTTTTCTTCCCTTCTCATTCCAACACTAATGTAGACCTATTTGACCTGCAATAGACACAAAAGTGCATCATATCTAATAAAATATCCTAAGTTCATGCATAAATTTGCAGTTTTAAGTATGAAAAGTGTCGTATTTCCAAGACACTTCAGATAGACACCTATAAAATATACTCTACTTGACATGTTTTTGTGGATATATAATTGACCATGAACCTAGCACTCTAATACCAATTTGACACTATCCGAACCAGGGCCTGGCCGTGTTGGGTATCTGCTGTCCTGTTGGACTTGAGATACCCCACATGGCTAGGCCTTGGTTCGGATCGTGTCAGTTAGATAGACTATTTACCTCTTATTGAGTTTGCTTATAATAATAGTTATTATTCTAGCATTCAGATAACCTTTTTCAAGGCTCTTTATGGTAGGAGATCTAGGTTTTCTATTAAATGGTTTAAGGTAGGTGAGACTAGGTTGTTTGGTCCTGACTTAGTTCACCAAGCTATGGATAAGGTGGTGGTGATTAGAGTATGACTTAGACTGCTCAGTGTCACCAAAAGTCTTATGTGGATATGAGGTGAAGAGAGTTGGAATTTGAAGTGATTAGGTATCCTTGAAGGTGTCTCCTACGAAAGGAGTCATGAGATTTGGAAAAAAGGGAAGCTCATTCCTAGTTATGTTGGCCGATACCAGATTACAAGAAGAGTTAGAGATATCTCTTATGAGTTAGAGTTGCCTGCAAGTTTAGGCTCTATTCATCCCGTTTTCCATGTATATATGCTGAAAAAATATGTGGGTAACCCTTCTTTGACAGTGTCGATTGAGGATATTAGTATTACATATTCTTCATCTTATGAGGAGGTCCCGGTTGAAATGTTGGAGAGAGAAGTTCATATATTAAGGAGAAAGTTCATGGCTTCGGTGAAAGTCCTTAGGAGAAATGAAAAGGTGGAAGAAGATTCATGGGTAGATAAGGAAGATAGGATAACCAAGTATCCATTCTTGTTCCTCGGGTCGGACGAAAGTTCTTGAGGTATAGGTTTCATTTTCCTCTTGTCGTATTTTTAAATTTGTCATTTAATTTTGGTACATTCTTGCAATTGTAATGATAGAAGTGCCCTAACTTCTCATTCAAGGACCAATGATACTAAGAGGGGGATAATTTAAGACCTCTCAAAACTTTGATGATTTTATTTTTGACCCTTCCACAAGCCTAGCATTAATTTTTTACTTGAATAATGTTTAGGGATGTTAAAAGGGTATTTTGGGAAAGTTTTTGAATTTTTCAAAGGGGTTTAAGGTCATTTTGGGAGGCCAAAGTAGTGAGGATCTATGATATTAGCGTTTCATGGAGGATAACCTCCGTGATTGTAGCGTGGCATGGAGGCTAGCCTCCGCGATATTGGCTACCCTCCAAACTTCAAATTGTCTTTAATTTCTTGTATATTTCAAGCATGTGTCTTATTCCCACACTGCACTTTTTTTAATCATTATCTATGTGTTTTCAGTTGATGAGTTTGAAATTATCGACGTTTTTGATTTGTATCACTTGAATTGCTTTTCACATGATTTAAATTGATGATTTATACTTTAAATTTATGGTTTTTGGACTGAATCGGTACATTGTTATAGGAGATGGAATGGGGAACACGGGTTTTCCAAAATTGATGACTTTTTTGGTTTGGTAATGGCATTAACCCCAAATTTTATGGAATTAATGGATAATTGGTTAAAATGGATTTAAAAGGCCCTTGGTGGCCATAGTTTGGATTTTAAAAGGGAGCTTGGTTGTCTAATGGTTCCATGGCTTGGTTTGGCATGATTATATGAGCTTTCAAGCATAGTTAGTATGATGATACCAAGTGGTAAATGTTGTATTAAATGGCTCCTGAGTTAATAGATGGGTTTATGTGCAAATTGTTTTATTTAGTCTTAAAGAGAATTGTGTGGCTCACCATGAAGGTGTATTCCTAAGGTGTCTAACACTGGAAACCACATTTTACGGCGTGAGGGTCTATATGACCGTGTGCATGGTTCACACATTATATTTTTGTGATGTTTAGAGCCTTGGTATCTTTATCCCTTTCTTCAGATTTTCTCGATTCATGTGGCTAACATTTACTAGGTCCCTTTCATAGGGGGAGATAAACCCATATATCCCTTGGGTGACTTTAGGATGGAGCGATCTATACAATTTCTGTTAATGGTTTAAAATCTCATGTTCATGACCCTTGTCCCTATCCCATTATCCTATATATGTAAATATAATTATTGTGCATATATTTTTTATTAGTTTATGGCATAAGGGTTATTTTATCACTTTCCCTAATTTAAATAACAATCTTATCCCACTGACCAAATCTGGATGCTACATCATTTGATGATTTAGGGTTCGAAGGCTTTTCTGTTGCTCTTGTGTAGCGTTAGGTGATTCAGTATTCCTGTGGATCTGTTGTGAAATAGTGAGCCTCTATCTTTTAGATGGGTTAATCATTTCATCTATTTCCCTTATTTCTTACTGTTTCATTTTGGATTATTTTTACTATAGTTGGGGGCATGTCCCTGTCTATTTGGTATTTCTGGTTTTAGAGGCTTTTGTGGACCACTGTGGGTTGGATGTTTATTTTTGACCTAGTTTTAAGTTGGTTTATATATTCATCTCATCCTTATGTTTGATTGGCTTACCTTTTATTCATTTATTGTGTTCTGGATGTTTGGCTAAGGGGGTAGTTTTCGGATCATTGTGGGCTTGGGATACCTGTCATGACTAGGCCCTGGTTTAGGTTGTGAAACTTGATTAGACCATTGGCCCTTGGCTTGGAAACACGCCATCTCTCTATTCAGGTACTTTCCTTCTTCATCAATATATGATCATATAGATTAAGAGCCTTACCTTTTGCACCCACAACATTAACTTTTTTTGAACTCAAAGTTACGAATTGCTTGGTCAACAATCCAATCTCCATCCTCGGCTATGCAACCTCTTGAGCAAGTGTATCATCAATATTTTATTGTTTACTAGATCCACCAATAGCATAAGTATCGACTCCTCTTTCAGCCTACTACTGAGTATGCCACCCTCGAATCCTTATAGAGACCCATTCTAAAATTTTTGAAGCTAACTCCCAACGTAGTCTCATAAAAGCTCCTCCTGTAATAGTATCTGCAACAACTTTGGTATTGGAATTCAAGGATCGATAAAATATCTCAAGAGAACTCATCCTCAAAATCCTGTGATTGGGCACTATCAACAACTTATTCTTGAACCTCAACCAAACCTCGTACAGTGGTTCAGAATTCAAATGCCTAAAATTATAGATCTTGTCCTTCAACCGCAACATCCTAAAAGATGGGAAGAATTAGTCCAGGAGCTACTTCTATAACTCATTCCAATTAGTGATGGACCCACGAGGTAGTTTCCCTAGCCATAATGTCTCTTACCCAGTCATAGAGAATAGGAACAATTTAGGTCTCAAAGCTTCTTGACTAACCCTAGATAAGTTATACAAAGTATAGATCCTAACAAAATTTATGATGAGCATGTTTACATCATCAGTCAGTAAACTAGCAAGCACACCCTTTGGATTGATCAACTGAATCATAGGATGTATGATATCAAACTTTACTACTTGGGGTAATTCAGGAGGAATGATGGCTCTTGTCTCAATAGTCTCAACATATCTTATGTTTTTCTTTGGATCATCATATGCTATAAAGTAATGAAAGGCTGGGGGTACTTGGACTCTATCTCTTTTACCTCTGTCGAGTTATGCACGATGCTTTAGTTCCTACCTTTGTCTTTTATCTTGAGCTGCACGATGGGAAACCATATCCCTTCTCATTTTCGCTTCAGATAGTAACCGCACAGTGGTTTGTGAAGCTGTCTCCTGAGCACCAAGCAGAGGTGGAGGATTCAACTCAAGTGGATCATCTTGAGATAGCTCATAATAAGTTTCAAAATCATTTTCCGATATCCTACAATTTTTTTGTAGGGTTTTTCATGCTCTGCATAAGGTGGGATCAAAGGATTGCCTCGACTCGTAGTACTTGGCATACAATGATGTAGAAGTCAATAAAAATAGAAAAGTAACACCCAACAACCTCAAAAACTTCAATCAATCAATTTGTAATCATATTCCCCAGAAATGGCACCAGATTTAATGTCACCCGAAACTACACCACCAATAAGTACAATGCAGTTGTCAATCATACAACCCAATAAAGGCTAGGGTCAAAACTGCAAGGAATAAGCTGGATATCTCTCATAAATTTGTTGAAGGAGCCGAGAAATTATAGAATAGTAAACAAGTGAATTATTATGAAATGGTAAAGTAGTAGGAATTCTTGATCGCTTTGGGTTGAAATCAATCTGAGATGAATAATAGGACTATATTCGCCCTGACTTCCTAACTCTATAGACTTTTTGTGCTTTTTCAAATAACTCAATGCCTTGAATGCATAATCTAGAAAGATATGTATCACCAACCGTCTAATGAATGCCTTTGGTAAATTTTACTCTTCACCTTGTGAGTCGTAGAGTGTTGCCTTACTAACCCTTGTATTGGATCCCAATTTAACTATCTCCTTCTGGCTGTCAAGTTAATTAGATGATAATTGGCAGCCACATATTACTATTGTGATCTTCTTTTCCAAATCTCAAAATCTCTTTTGAAGGTGATCTCAAATACCGGTAACTTCCTAACTTCTGTAGAAGTTAAGAAAGCAATTTAATCAAAGATGATCACAATACATACATAAACAATAATTTAGAAGGACCTTACACATCCTGTACTTTATTAATCCACCAGGGTTCCTACAACTCTAGTTAGGTGGTTTAGCTACTCATGTTTGCAAGAACAACCATTAAATTACATAAAAAAATCATATGAATACTCTTACAATAATTAAAGATCAAAACGCACAGTCTCAAATTAATAGTAAACCGTAAAACCAAGAACAATGGATTCCAAGATCAAAAGTCAAATCTCAGAATGGATATAATGTTGTAAATGTACGGAGTGCATACACTAATACAAAAAATCAAAAGGGTATTTATAGTTTACAACATAACCCTAAGAATCCTAACAAAAATGAATACAGAAAATTGGGTTGGTGGCCACTTACGGACCTACTTATGGGTCGTAAGTGGTACTTATGGACACCTAGATGGGTTGTACGTATAAGAAAAGTTGAAAACCTTCTGAATCCCAACCTACGATGGAACTTATGGGGACGTAAGTGGTACTTACTCCCCATATGTAGTGTCGTAACTTTCAAACAAAAATTTTTCAGACTTCAGATGTTTCCAAACAATTTTTGACACTATGTAGCCACTTACGTTTGCACTTACGGCCCATAAGTGGGCCCAAAAGTGTTCCTTTTGGACACTTCAACTTTTTTCTAATTTTTTTCTCCAGGATCTAGTTTACTACAAAATAAGCTCAAAAACACATCATGTCTAACTTATAGGACCTAAGAACTTGCATATTTTCTAGTTTTAAGCATCGAAAGTGTCATGAAACCATGGAACATCACTTACTCCAACTGGCTGACCAATTGACTTCGGGGACACTCCCTACTGATATGACCATCCTTCTCGTAATCACAACATACCTCTGGATCTCTAGGATGGCGAGGAATATATGCTGACCGTGTTTGAACAACCAACTCCATCTACGCCATTTCTTAAACTAATGGCCAATCTCACCAAAACCAAAACAAGATTTAGAATACTCTGATGTACTGCACCCACTAATCCATAATGATCACCACGACCAAAAGATCCATATCGAATACTTTACAAGGTATGATGAGAGTCTGCCTATTGTTAGCACCACAACTGATTTGAGAGCCACCTACAGTCTGAGATGCTATATGTATAGAACTGATAGGCTGCAAGTGATGTTGATCCCTGCTAGGAGGATCCCTACTCTTAGACATCATGCCAATAACATTGTACTGATTACATGGGCTCTTATCTATATTTACATAAGTCACAATACATACTCTCTCCATGGTTCTCATGTGATCAATAACTTAATAAAAGAAGAATCAGCTACTATCAAATATTACGATGCCAAACAGAGTGCCAAAGCTAATCCTCCAACAAATCTATGCACCATCTTATGCTCTTAAGGATACAGAATAGGAGTAAGTCTAGACCACTCAAGAACCCTAATATCATACTCTGAAACTGATAATGAACACTATCAAGCACCACCAAACCCAACTCTATTCTAAGAACTTCTCTATGTATCGAGCATCATCTCTGGCTTTGAGATATTTGTAAAAAGTCCCAAAATCCCCAACACTAAATCTTGAAAGACTTAAATGGTCACATACTTTACCAGAGCTTGGGTTAGCCCTAAATCCTCTGGATAATTTGAAAGATCATCGATATTAGTCTTTGACTACCTAGCCCAATGTTGAGCTAAAGTTCTAGAAAATTTGTAAAAGTCTCATCAATATCTATCAACAACATCATGTAATCCATCTAGAACATTTTAGAAAAATAATATAGGTTCATAGAATTTGGGCATATGAAACAGAGTCAAGAATAGAATTTCCTAAGAATGACTTGTAACCTATTAAAGATAGGATGCAAAAGTCTCCGTATTGATTCACAGGACTTGACTAGACACTAGTTCTTGTACAAACACATCGGTAAACCTATACTCTAATACCAATTTGTCACGACCCAATATCTCAGGCCATGATGGCACCTACTATGACCTAACAGTATGTAATTCCACCTATAATGTGAACATCTAGTAACTGACTATCAAATGAGATGAAAGTAAAAAGTGGAATGAATATGATAAAAGGGATATATGTATAAATCAACCCCAATACCTAGTGAAATTAGTAACATAGCTTTCAATACAATTAGAGTACAAGGTAGAAATACAAAATAAATACATATGCAAAAATGTCTTTGAATTTAAAATAAAAATCAATCTAATCAATATGAGAGAGAGAAGTAATACTTAGAAAGCCAGGTTCTTACCCAAAATATCCAATCCATAGCTACTCTACACGATGAATAGATAAATGAAGAGAACTCGTACTATGATCTGCAGGCTACAAAAGTGTAATATGAGTACCAAACATATGGTACTCAATAGGCATCAGTCAACTGAGGTGCAAATATATTGCAAACATAAATAACATGTAAAGTAGGAATATAAACCATATAAAATTTCCTAAGAAACTAAACATAATTAAACAATGGGAGCCATAAGGATAAACTATCCTATTATAGTAGTAACCGGTATCTAAAGTGAAATATCGTATATCACTAGTCAATATAAAAAGAAAGAGTGAAAGGAAATTATATAACAATATAGATGCCAAGAATACATATACAACATGAATATGCAAGGAAGAGAGGAATATACGACAATACCATACACACACATACACACACGCACACACATATACATACATACACACATATATATATGTATGTATGTATATATATATATGTATATATATATATATACAAAGAGAGGGCTAACTCAAGGTTACAGCCTAAGGGGTCCAACCTAACATCTCGAGGGTCATGACAAGATACGTAAACTAAGACTAGAATTATGCAGGTCCCTAATCATAATGCCTAACCATTAGATAACTATTAATAATATACTTTACAATGAAAAAATAAAAGGATCAAAAGTATACAGACAACCTTGGGTACAGTCCATAATCAACCTTCCACGAACTAACCATAATAACAACAATAAAGAAAGTGGCCAATCAGAAAAAATAATACCTGATTGGGCCTCTTAAACCCAAAAGGTTCAATTAAGCACTCAACAGACAAAAATCATAGCCTATACCTATACAACCCCATATAAGAAAAATATATATAAGCACCAAATAATATACTGCTGATATGCAATCCATATGAATGAATGAATGCAAACGTCAAGCCATAGTGCCATGTCTGATTTGAGTTCCATAATGTACAAAGTGTATAAGATCCTTTAGCTCAAGAGCTCACAAAGGCAAGACCACAGTTACCTCATTTCTCCAACATTGTGTCTCACAAGAAAATAGGGCCCTAGGGATTGGAGAATATTTGTATACACTGCCTAGTCCCAATCTGGGTCTTTCAATAATCACCATCATCATCATAACCATTCTACTCTATCCTGTACTAGTAAGATACATATATAATTAGTACATGGACTAAAATTTTAACAAAAAGAGTGTATATCTGTGAATCCTTTACCTGAGATCAACTCCAAGACTAAATTAACATAAAAGCATAGAAAGGGTCAAAATAACCCTCAACCAAATTAAATATTATTGATAAAAGATTGGGTCAGCCATAGATGCTCATAAATAATTACGTAAAGTGGTATGATTCTTTTTATATGATGTCACCCAAATTTAACCTCTAAAGAACTATGATTTGGTCGATGCCAAATATAGTAACCCAACTAGGTTATGGTCGATTCCACAAGAAAAATGTTGAGAAGTTACTTAACTTGTTGAAATCCACTGCAATGCAGAAAAGTAAATAGGGGTATTTGAAATCAATCGTAAGTAGTAACCAAACTTGAATGCTTTGAGTTTGTAAGCAATAGAAGACAAACACTAGGACTATGTTTTCCCTGGCTTCTCAACTCCATAAATTTCTTGTGTTCAACTGATCTATTCTGTTGTCCTACATGTAAAGTAAAAAAGATATGTATTGTCAACATTCCTGTGAACATATTGATAAATCTCACTCTTTACCTTATGAGTCTCAGGGCATTGCCTTATTGCTCCTTGTCTATGACTTTAGTTCAACTTTTACCTTTTGAGTCACAAGTTGTTTGTTGAAATAATGGAATAATAACATGGATGTGAATCTTAAATTACTATCTTAATCCTCTTTTCCTAATATCAAACACCCTTGTGAGTACATTATCAAATATAGGAAATCCTCAAGCTTCTACAGTAGCTCTGAGGTCAATTAATGTGAAGAGGATTAAGATGCATGTAGTTATGTTAGAATAGATGAATCTCCCTCTTCCCTTATGTAGCTAATCTGCCAGGGTTCCCATAACCCTAGTCAAGAAAATTTTCCACTCATGTTCAAGTAATACTCCATGATAATCAATAAAGAAAGCATGTAATTAATTACACAAGAATAATAAAAATAAAATCCAAAATCTTCAATTGAATAATAACCCAAAAATCTCAAGAATAATTTAAAGTATGTCTAGGAGTGTGACATAATAAAATATAAACCCTAGGGTATTTATAGTATCCCAAAATAACCCAGGGATCTTAATTAAAACTATAAAGGAAAAGTAATATTTTCATAAGGTACAACTCACTCGTTCACTTGTAAGGTTTTCTTATGAGTCGTACTGTGCCTCTTGTATATTCTTCAGTGTCTAGTCTTCCAGGGCTTCAACTTTGTGTTCTTCTTGTGACTCATGCTCATGAGTTGTAACTTGACCATACAACTCGCGGCCTTCACTCGTTACTACCTAGGTATTTGTCTTTCCAAGCTTTAGACATTGGTCTGGTTACGGGTGAATCATATGAGTAGTACATAGACTTCTAACTTATCTTCTTCTTTGACTTCACCTCTAAATCTAACTGTAGCTTATGTTCTTTGTATAGTTTTTTGTCATGATTTGTATCCTTATCTTATGAATTGTATGACTAATTGGTATATTTTCTTTACTTAGCATTTCTACTTGGCCTTTAAGAGGGGTATCAATTTTTTAGCATAATTATTTTAGCATAGTTATTTAAAAAAACATTTACTGCTATAAATAAAAATATTTCTCCTATTTTAAGCTATTCCAGCACATACACACTAACTAACAAAAATATCAACAAAACAAAACACAAAACATGCCAGTTCAAAATCATATTTTTTAGATTGTGGACACAGGATTTGAAGCATAGCATGTATAGCCCGTGGCAACCTTGGTACATCCCCATCCCCAACTTCATTCCTATACACTGTCCCCAGTATATTTAAAAATGAAATACAAGGTATCAAGAACATACCTGGGTGCTCAAGGTTAAAGGTCATACATCATCATTACCTAGGCCCTCAGCTCGGGTCCTACCATCCTTAATAGGAGTCCCATCTATTGTCGGGACTACCTTCACAGTAGTGGCACTAGTTGTTGTTAGTGTACTCAATAGTACATTAATTGTCCGTGGCTCAGTCCACACATCTCCACTTGTGGTGGCATCAGTCTTAGTAGCCTTAGTTTGTTCACTCTGTCTGAACATCTTTGCTATCATATCAGCTCTATCCCTTCCTTATTTGGACATAGTGTTTATTGTATCTCTGATCAACCTCAAATCTGTAGTATTTATGGGATCATTAAATTGATCAATACGTAGGATTTACTACCCTCCCACGTCCAAACACATCTAAGTGATTATACACGAGTATGCCGACAGTAACTTTTCTCCACCCAAAACTCTATCTTATATCTCTTAGGCCAAAAACTCACCCACGTCAAACTTGTACCCAGTCATCAACCTAACTATCAATGGTACACGAACTAGGCTGAGTATGTTATCCCTAGTAATGGGACAAAGTATATGGCTGGATAGTTTTCACCATGCCTTAACCTCAATATTCAGCCTGTGCTTTTCTAAATTATGTAAGACCACTTCTGGGCCTCCTACCACCCAATCTGCATCCTATCCTTTCTTAACAACCAGACTCACAATCCATAAAAAATGTCTCATCTTATCTTTAAACCCTAGTTGATTTCTTGTATGTTTTTGAATCTCATCTATGTGGTAGTCCATCTTTCCTATGCTCACTAGAGGCTAGAAATTTGGTCTGTTTAAGGATCGAGAAATAGTGCATAGGGAAATATTCACCTGAACTCACCGAATAGTTAATAAGGTAATGGGGTCACCACTTTTTGACAACTACCCTTGTAGATAATGTCTTTTCAACTCGCCCTTTTATACAACATAAAACTTCCACACTAATATAGGTCTGTACTTATAGGGAATTATAGTCATCCATTCAAACCCGTACTATCTAATAGAGCCTCAAATAAGGGCTATACAGACATCTCTGTGGTGGTCAACCTCCAGTTAAGATAAAGACTCTTTTTTATTCTTCCATTCAGGAGTCTACTCAATCCATCATCATATGTTTCTTGCATACCAGGGTATTCCACCATTCAACGGTGGTCACCAGAGTAGCTGTAATGACTAGTGGTGCATCTTATCTGTCAATTGGAGTAGCATCAATTTTTTCCTCACTAGAATTATCCAAACTTTCTTCCTCTGAACTTGATTCTGAGCTGGATTCAACATTCTCCTTTACCCTTACTTTTCCCTCAAGTTCTTCATGTTTATTAACCTCAGAAGATGAAGGTAAGTGCAGAAAGGAGGTAATTAGGTTCTTCATTCTTTTTTCTCATGGAGGTGTGTCCTATGGAACAACTACTTTCTTTCCTTAAGGGTGTTTTCCTTAGGGGACACTGGCTTTTTCATAGGGAATTTTACAAGGTACCTACTCAAATCACTTGCTTCTTCATCTGTAAAATGCAACTTCACCTTTGGAGTTAACTTCTTATTAGTGTTTTTCTTTAAGTAATCATTTTTTGGAGCCATAGTACCTATGTACATATACTTATTAGTAAATTCTAAGAAAATGAAAGAAAAACAAAGAAAATAAGTGTTAGTGTGTAAGTTTTATTCATGATACGATTGGGGAGTAAGAGTTGTATTGGTTGTGTACGACTCATTTGACTGAGTCATACGATAAACAGTGTAGGTAAGGATTTTCACTAGTTATCTTATGAGTCCTCCTAACAAGTCATAAGGATAAGTTAAAACTTTTTACTAACACTCGTTAGCAGACCAGAAACAATACTCTACTATATATATCTTCCTAGGTTCTTACGACTTATATTTACGAGTCATATGGGTTGGATATGACTCACTTAAGTAAGTCATTGTAACACCCCGTAATTTTACCTAGCTTAAATTTATCCCGAAGATGTCAAAGACATTTTTTAAAGATGAATACACTTTTATGTAAGTGGAATTTTCAAGATTTTCACTTTTTGTTGTGTAGGAAATTCAATAAACTTTCCATCGATACCAAATTCATTCAAATCCAACATCCGAATAAAGAGTTAGAGCCTTTTTAGTGAGACAGTGTATAACCTCAGCCATCAAGACGTCGTAGAGCCAACTTAAATGGCAATTGTCCATTTCCAGTGTTACAACGTGAAACCACTGCATCGCATAAGTTTCCAGGTTTCATCCAAGGTGGTAACGCAATTATACTGCATCGCGCCACAATGTAATTTCTAGTTGTCACTTTCTAGAGACACGACGCGATTGCGCCGTATTGCGCTAGGGGTCCAGATCAGAAAATTTTAACAAAATTTAAAAGAGCATCTAAGGTTAAATGGGTCTTTTTCCATGATTTTATTCAACCTAGATGTTGGATTTAATCCCTAAAAACATCCCTACCTACTTATTATTCATTTTTTCCACAATATCAAGAACATTCTCTCTCAAGAAAAACAAAACCCTAGCCCTTGAGAATCAAGGTCAATCTCAAGAAATCCATCTAAGAACTCCAAGAACCTTCATGGTTTCCTTTCTCAGGTATGCATAGTGTTCATTCATGGATTCCTTTCGTCCACGAAGCCCAAGAATCAAGTTTTAAACTATGAATTATGATATTCATTCTATGTGTTGATTATGTTCATGTGGTTGTGGTTGTTGTATGATTCCCAAGTTGGAATCTTTATGCATTTTTATGAAAATATGTTAGCATGTGAGTTGAAAACCATGAATTTTAGTTGGTTATGATATGTTAATTTGATGATTATGCATTGCCTAAGTCACGCACCCTAAGAGTTTTACAAAATGCCTAAGAGACTAGAAATTATTTAATATGACTTAATTGTGACTTATGTGAAGGATTCATGTATTACCCATATGTTTAAATGACTCCTATGCTATTGATGTGCAATGTAGATATTTTTTGGAATGCTCATGGTGTTAGAGTATGAAATTATGACATTGAGTATATGCATTCCTACCATGTACAAGATTATGATAACCATGTACTTCATGAAATCCTCAACTTATTGTATTATGGAATATTGATGTTGATCGTGTATTCAAGAATGCCATTCCTTTTTAGTTTCCTTTTATTGAGTCCTGGGGATACTTGTATATGACAATTTCGTTGTGTACCAAGAGATACTGTCATGTTTTTCATGATATCCTCCGTGAAACCATTTTTAGTAGAATTCAGTCAACTATGTGACTCAGAAAAACTTAGTAAACTTAGTAATCCCAAAATTCTCAGAAAGCCCAGTACTTCAGTAATCTCAGTAGTAGTCTGTCAGACAGCAAAACTCAATAAAATCAGTTTAGTTCAGTTAAGTTGATCACGTTTAGTGTCTGTTCAGATGGGAATAAGATTTTGCACCGAGTGAGCCCAAGGATAAGGACACATACTGATAGTTGAGGGAGTAATCCTTAGAAGTAATCCTTGCATTTCATAAATATGTAGCCAACATAGGTTGATACATCAACACTGACAGATAATGGTTGATGAGGTGGATAAACACTCTCAGATGAGGGTTCCACCGTTCTCTTTTGGGGATACTGTTAGATGAGGGTCACCTACAACTTATCTTTACCAGTGGTACAGTATTAACACCCTTCCAATTGGGTTACAGATTGGACCCCAACCAGCTATATTGCATAATTTGGGGTATGTCGGTTAGATGACTACTTCCTACAGTTATAGAGAAGAATTGGTCTCAGTAATAGAACTTAGATAGTTCTTCCGAATTTCAGGACTGTCAAATACAGTCAACTTAGAATAGTATGGAACTTAGTTAGTTCCATCAGAACCTAGATGGTCAGATACAGTCGCTCAGTATTAGTTATATTAGTTATCAGTAATCAGACTTAGTAGTTAGTACCATTATGAATTCAGTCACAGTCACTTATTCTTGCATGTATTCTGACGTTAATGTTATACAGTCAGTTAGTATTGTTCATATATTTGAACCCTTTGAATTCAGCCTACCTCACATGTATACCAGTATATTCAATCGTACTGGAACATTGGTGCTATGATTTTTTATTCTATACCATAGGTTCAGAAACACGAGCTCTAGAGCTTTAGTAGCATTCTAATTTCAGTAGTCAGAGTTAGCAGTGAGTCCTCATCCTTTGTGGACATGATCATTACTTTATTTCTTCATTACTTAGTTTATTTCAGTAGTTGGAGTTTGTTGGGGATATGTCCCATCAACTTCTTGTTCAGAGAGTTTAGAGGCTTCTAACTACAGTGTTTTCAGACATTGTTTCAGTTTTGGTATTGCCATACCACATTATTCAGATATGGTTTTATCAGATGTTTATCAGTTTTGAACCTTGTGTCATGTTTCATCCAACTATTTCCATATTTATACGGTATATTATGCAGTGTTCAGGTATAAATATCAATCATGGGTTAGCTTGTGGTCCTTCAAGGTAATGAGCACCGTGTAGAATTCTGGGTACCAGATTAGGGGTGTTACAAACTTGGTATCAGATCCTAAGGTTCAATAGAGTCCTAGGAAGTCTGGAAGCCACATCTAGCAGAGTCTTATACATGGGTGTGTTGTGTGCCATATTTATGTGCAGGAGGCTATGAGATATTTTAGGAATAGTTTCCCTTCTTTCAGTATTCATGTGGTTCCAGTGAGTGTGAGCTCAAATTTAACTATCTGTCTAATGTATTTCTCCCTTTCTTCTGCAGAACATGCCTTCCAAAAGAATAAAAAGAAATCTGTCAGCCCTTCAGACCATCCAAACAGATCCCTTTGATAAACACATTTTGTATTCAGAGTTCAGAATTGCATTCACCACTCGTGCTAATTTAGTTGATGCTTATAATGAATGACCAACTGTTGTTTCGGCCAACCCAGTGGCCAATTCAGCTGAGCTAGGATTCGAGACTTCACCCGAATTAATCCTCCATTTTTTTTGGTTCTAAGTCAGAAGTGGATCCTAAGGAGTTCCTAGACCAGGTTTAGAAGGTTACGGACATCATAGGAATTACTTCTAGTGAAAGTGTTGAGCTAGCTGCATATTATTTGCAGGATGTTGCTCACACTTGGTTCAAATAGTAGAAGTTAGAGAGGTCAGTTGATGCAGGGCCTATTGAGTGGGAGGAGTTTGTCACTGCATTCTTAGATTCTTTCACCAAGAGTTAAGGGATGCTAATGTGTTAAAATTTATCAACCTCGGGTAGGGCAATATGATGGTGAAAGAGTATTCTCTTAAGTTTAATCAATTAGCCTGATATGCTACTCATATGGTTGCAGATAGCAGGGATAACATAAGTTAGTTTTGTTTCTGGGGTGAATGATAATGTGGTCAATGAGTGCAGGTTTGTGATATTGAATAGAGACATGAACATAGCAAGGCTTAGGACCAATTCTCAACAGATAGAAGAGCAAAAGATTAAGATGAGAGAAAGGCAAAATAAGACAACAAAGATAGGAAGTTTCAACTTTGCTTAGCCTAAGTCAAAGGGAGGAAACCATTCTTAGTTTTATCCTAAGTCATCTATTCCAGCTCCTTCTTCAGCTAGTGCTCCAGCTCTTAAGTTTAGGGATGGTAATAATGATAGGGTGCCAGGCTTTAAGTCTCAGGGCGGTGTAAGCAATGGCCAAACTAATCCCCTTTGTCAAACTTGTGGTATGAACCACAAAGGTACTTGCAGAGCTGACAGTAATGTTTATTTTGGATGTGTCAAGTTAGGCCACAGAGTCAAAGATTGTCCCCAGTCAGGTTATCAGGGTCAGTAGAACCGTTCCTCATCCCAGTCCGATCGCCCAAATCAGCAGGGTGCCACTTCCAGTGCTACTAGTGGGCAATGCCCAAACAGTCTTTATGCTCTCCAGTCCTAACAAGATTAGGAAGATTCTCCTTATTTAGTTATTGGTATGTTATAGATCTTTTACTTGCATGTTTACGCTTTGCTAGATCTAGGAGCTTTCTTGTCCTTTGTTACTCGTTATATAGTAGTTGATTTTGTAGACTATCCTAAAATTATAGAAGAGCCCTTCTTAGTATCTACCCTAGTGGGTAAAACCATCATAGCCAGGTGGGTATACAAGAACTGCCCAGTTATGATATTTCAGAAAGCCACCTCAGTAGACTTAGTCGAATTAGAGATAACTAATTTGGATATCATTCTCGGCATGGATTGGCTTCATTCCTGCTATACCACAGTCAACTGCAGAAATAGAATAGTCCATTTCTAATTTCTGAATGAACCTATCCTAGAGTAGAGGGGTAGTACTTCAGCTTTCAGAGGTCAGCTTATTTCCTACCTTCGAGTGTGGAAAATGATATCTAAGGGATTTGTCTATCATCTTGTTCATGTTAAGGATTCTAGTTCTAAGACTCCCAATGTTGTATCAGTCCCAGTCGTGAGTGAATATTCAGATATCTTTCCTGAAGATTTTTTAGGAATTACTCCCAAAAGGGAAATAGACTTTGGCATTGATCTTCTTCTAGACACTTAGCCTATATCTATTTTGCTATACAGAATGACACTAGTAGAACTTAAAGAATTGAAAGAGAAATTGAAGGATCTCTTAGATAAGGGATTCATCAAACCCAGTGTATCCTTGTGGGGCGCACTAGTCTTATTTGTGCACAAGAAAGACGGTTCTCTCAGAATGTGAATTGATTACCGTCATTTCAATAAAGTCACAATCAAGAACAAGTATCTACATCCCCGAATTGATGACTTATTTCACCAACTTATTGGTGCTAGCTATCTCTATAAGAAAGACCTCAGATCAGGCTATCATCAGCTCAGATTCAGGGAATGTGACTTTCCAAAAATAGCTTTCCAAACTCAGTATGGTCACTTCAAATTCCTAGTCATATCCTTTGGTCTTACCAATGCCCCTACAAATTTCATGGACTTGATGAACAATGTGTTCATGATGTGCTTGGACATGTTTATCATAGTCTTCATAGATGATATTCTTGTCTATTTCTGCAGTGAACGTGATCATGCCGACAATCTCAGAATTATACTTCAAACTCTTAGAGATCATCAACTATTCCCCAAATTCAGTAAGTATAAATATTGGCTAAGGTCAATAGCATTCCTTGGTTATATCATTTCTGGTGATGGCATTAGAGTAGATCCTTAAAAGTCTGAAGCAATTAAAAACTAGCCCAGACTTGTCTCTCCATCAGATATTAGAAGTTTCTTGGGTTTGGCTAGCTATTATAGATGATTTATTGAGGGATTTTATTCTATTTTATCTCCTATGTCTAGATTGACTCAAAAGAAAGTCAAGTTTCAGTGGTAAGATCTTTACGAGAAGAGTTTCTGACAGTTGAGGACTCGACTCAACTCAGCTCCAGTTTTGGCTCTTTTAGATGGTTTAAATGGTTTCATAGTGTATTGTGATGCATCCAGAGTAGGTTTGGGTTGTGTCCTCATTCAACATGGTAAGGTCATATCCTACGCCTCCACACATCTTAAACCTCATGAGAAGAATTATCCTACTCATGATCTTAAATTAGCAGTTGTAGTATTTAACTTAAAGATTTGAAGGCATTATCTATACGCAGTTCATATAGATATGTTCACATATCATAAGAGCCTTGAGTATGTCTTTTCTCAGAAAGATCTCAATCTTAGTCAGAGAAGGTAGTTAAAGTTCTTGAAAGATTATGACATGAGTATCCTTTATCATTGGGGCAAGGCCAACATAGTAGCCAATGCTCTCAATAAACTGTCTATGGGTAGTGTTGCTCATATCGAGGATAGTACAAAGAAGTTAGCTCAGGAAGTCCATCAGCTTGCCAGACTAGGTGTTCGCTTAGTCGATATAGAGGAAGGTGATTTATGGGTTCAGAGTAGTTCAAAATCATCTCTAGTTTCCGAGGTGAAAGAAAAGAAAGATAGAGATACCAGTCTAGTCAAGTTGAAAGAGTCAGTCAAGGATCAGAAGGTTGAGGTTTTATCCCAAGGGGGAGATTGTGTATTGCCTTGTTAGGGTTTCTGTGTGTTCTAGGTGTACATGAATTGAGGCAGAAAATTTTTGCAGAAGCACATGGTGTATGCTACTCTATTCATCCAGGGGCCACAAAGATATACCATGGAAAATGAAGATCTATTAGTGGAGTGGGATGAAGAAAGTGTGGCAGAGTTTGTGGCTAAGTGCTCTACATGTCAGCATGTTAATATAAAGCATCACGAGCCTAGTAAGTCCATGCAAGAGTTCAATATTCCTACTTGGAAGTGGGAATAAGTGCACATGGACTTCGTGATGGGTTTGCCTTGTGATCTTCATCAGCATGATTCGGTTTGAGTCACTGTAGATAGGATGAAAAAATAAGCTCATTTCCTTATAGTCTATACCTCTTATTTAGCCAAGGATTATGCTAAACTCTACATCAGAGAGTTGGTTAGATTGCATGGTGTTCCATCATCTATTATCTCAGACAGAGGTACCCAATTTACCTCTCATTTTTGGAAAGAATTCCAAAAGGGTATTGGTACCCAAGTTCATCTCAATACAACCTTTCATCCTCAGAAAGATGGTCAAACAGAAAGGACCATATGCTAAGAGCGTGTGCAATTGATTTTAAGGGTAGTTGGGATGACCACTTGCCTTTGATTCAGTTTTCATACAACAATAGCTATCATTCCAGTATTAAGATGGCTCTATTTGAAGCTCTCTATAGTAGGAGGTGTAGATCTCTAGTTAGTTAGTTTGAAGTTAGTGAGTCCTCAGTTATAGGGCCTTGCTTAGTATTCGATCCCTTAAAAAATCCAATTGTTCAGAGAAAGACTCCAGGCCGCTGAGAGCCGACATAAGTCTTATGCAAATATGTATAGAAAAGATCTCGAGTTCAATATTAGTGACTATGTTTATCTAAAGATCTCTCCCATGAAAGAAGTGAAGAGATTTGGTAAGAAGGGAAAGCTCAGTCCCCGATATGTCGGTCCCTTCGAAATTCTCAGTCGCTTTGGCAAAGTAGCTTATAAGCTCTTTCTTTTAGATCTAGCCTCAGTTCATCTAGTGTTTCATGTCTCTTTGCTCAAGAAGTGCATAGGTGACCCAACTATTGTAGTCCCTATTTAGAGCATAGATATTCAGAACAACCTCTCTTTTAAAGAGATTCTAGTCAAAATTCTTAACTATCAGACTCATAGACTGAGGAACAAAGGACTCCTTCTAGTTAAAGTCCTTTGGCGGAATCAGTCCGTTGATGGAGCTAGTTGGAAAGCAGAAGCAGACATACATACCAAACTTCCTCAGCTCTCCTCCATTAATTAAAAATCAGACCAAGGTAACAGATTTCTTTAAGCCTTTCAGTTTATGTTCAGATTTCAGTTATAACTTGGTGTCCAAGTCATGTTCAGAATTCCATTATAAATTTGGTATCAACTACCATTTCATAGTCAGTAATGTATTCATGTGTCAGTTCAGTCATGTATTCATGCATCAGATCTGTATGTTCAGTTTGATGAGAAACTAATCTTATCAGTGATTCAGACATGCAGTCATAAATCCATTATTCATGCATCAGATATGCATATTCAGAATAATACATTAAGCTTATAAGTTATATCTGTCATAAAATTATGTTTCAATTATTCATGTTCAGCATGTACTTTAGTCTATAATTTCTCGCATCTCAGTCAGTTTCATTCGATGATGAATGTTCCCAAGGGGGAGATATTATAGTACCTCATACTTTTACCTAGCTTAAATTTGTCCTGAAGATATCAAAGATATGCTTTAAAGATGAATACACTTTTATATATGGGTAATTTTCAAGATTTTCACTCTTTATTGTGGGGTAAATTCAATAAGCTCTCCATTGATAACTAATTAGCCCAAATCCGACACCTAGGCGAAGAGTTAGAGCCTTTTTAGTGAGACAGTGTATCACTTGAGCCATCAGCGCATTGCTGAGCCACCTTAATTAGAATTGTCCTTTTCCACTGTTCCAACGTGAAACCAAAGCATCACAGTGAGATTCCAGGTCGCGTCCAAGGTGGAAACGCAATTGTACTGCATCTCACCACCATGTAATTTTTTTCAACTGTTACTTTCCAAAGACATGGCTATAGCGCCGCATCACACCAGGGGTCTAGATCGAGAAATTTTTACAAAATTAAAAGATGCGTCTAGGGTTAAATGGGTCATTTTCCATGATTTGTTTCCACCCAGATGTGGGATATAAGCCCTAAAAACGTCCTTAGCTACTTATTATTCACTTTTTCCCCAGTATCAAGAACATTTTCTCTCAAGAAAAATAAAACCCTAGCCTTTGATAATCAAGTTCAATATCATGAAATCCATCCAAGAACTCTAAGAACCTTCAAGGTTTCCTTTCTCAGGTATGCATAGTGTTAATTTATGGATTCTTTCGTCCATGAAGCCCAAGAATCAAGTTTTAAACTATGAATTATGATATTCATGCTACGTGTTGATTATGTTCATATGGTTGTTGTTGTTGTATGATTCCCAATTTGGAATCTTTAAGTGTTTTTATGAAAATATGTTAGCATATGAGTTGAAAACCATGAATTTTAGTTGGTTATGATCTGTTCATTTGATGATTATGCTATGCCCTAAGTCATGCACGCTAAGTGTTTGACAAAATGCCCAAAAGACTAGAAATTATGTAATATGTCTTAATTTTGACTTAAGTGAAGGATTCATGTTTTACCCTTCTGTTCAAATGACTCCCATGCTATTGATGTGCAATGTTATGTTTTTTGGAATGCTCATGATGTTAGAGTATGAAATTATAACTTAGAGTATATGCATCCCTACCATTTACATGATTATGATAACCATGTACTTCATGAAATCCCCAACTTATTATATTATGGATTGTTGATGTTGGTCGTGTATTCAAGAATGTCATGCCATGTCAGTTTCCTTCTATTGAGTCCTGGGGGTACTTGTACCAGACAATTTACTTATGTGCCTAGATCCAGTGTCATGTTTTTCATGATATCCTCAGTCAAGCCATATTAAGTAGAATTCAGTTAGTCAAGTGACTCAAGAAAACTTAGTAAACTCAGCAATCCGATAAATATCAGAAAGTTCAATAATTCAGTAATCTCAATAGTATTCCACCAGTCAACAAAACTCAATGAAGTCAGTTCAGTTGATCATGTTCAGTGTCTATTCATATGGGAGTAGGATTTAGCACTGAGTGAACCTAAGGATGAGGACATTTACTGACGGTTAAGGGTATGATACTTAGAAGCAATCCTTGCATTTCAGAACTATGTAGCCAACATAGGTTGAGACATCAATACTGATAGATGAGGGTTGATGAGGTGGATAAAACTGTCAGATGAGGATCCCACTATTCTCTTTTGGGGACACTGTCAGATGAGGGTCACCCACAGCTTGTCTTTACCAGTGGCGTAGTATTGACACCCTTCTAATTGGGGTTACAGATTGGACCCCAACCTAGGTATATTACTTTATTTTGGGCATGTCGGTTAGATGACTACTTCCCACGGTTACAGTTTTAGATTTAGTCTTAGTAATAGAACTCAGAGATTCTTCAGAATTTCAGGACTGTCAGATATAATCAACTCAAAACAATATGAAACTTACTTAATTAACCTAGACTAATATATATAGTCGCTCAGTATCAGTTATATGAATTATCAGTGGCTCATGTTATCAGTAATTAGACTCAGTAGTCAGTACCATCACAAATTTAGTCACAGTCACTTATTCATGCATGTATTCTAACATTCATGTTATACAGTTAGTTAGCATTGTTCATGCATTTGAACCCTTTTGTATTCAGCTGACCTCACATGCTTACCATTTTATTCAATTGTACTGACACATTTGTACTATGGTATTTTATTCTATATCATTGGTTTAGAAGCACTAGCTCTAGAGCATTAGTAGCATTCCAGTTTTAGCAGTCAGAGTTAGTAGTGAGTCTTTATCCTTTGAGGATATGATCATTAATTTATTTCTTTATTACTTATTTTATTTCAGTAGTTGGAATTAGTTGGGGATATATGTCCCATTAACTCCTTATTCAGATATTTTAGAGGCTTTCAGACTATAGTGTTTTCAGATTAAAATATTTTAGACATTATTTCAATTTTGTTATTATCGTACCACATTATTCAGATATGGTTTTATCAGATGGTTATTAGTGTTGAACCTTATGGTATATTTCAGCTTACTATTTCTGTATTTATATAGTATATTATGTAGTGTTCAGGTACAGATATCAGTCATAGGTTATCTTGCGGTCCTTTGGGCTCATGAGCACCGTGTAGCATTCCGAGTACTAGATTCAGGGCGTTACAGTCGTACCCAGACTAAAACCCACACTCCGTTAGACTTCTATGCTATTAGTGGTTACGAGTCTCATCATGAGTTGTTACTTGTAGGTACGAGTCCTAAGGGGTCTCGTATCTACTACAACATGGAAGTTAAACTTTATGAGTAGGTCCCAACATACAAGTCCCAATCAATCCTTTAGTGTACGACATTACCACCATAACTCAGTCCAAAAATTCATATTTTCATTATCCACATTCAAGTTCAACCCTAAATTCCATTGCGAACTCAGTTTTTAATCGCTAAGGTCAAAATTTTCCAAATACACAGGTATTCAACTTCAAGAAATACTACATTCTCAACTTAGATTCAAGTTCAGCTCGAAATGAAAAGCATTTAAGTTTAAGAGACTTACTTGAATTGTTAAAAATTATGTTTGTTTATGTTATTTTTTTTTGACCCCAAATTCTTGACTAATTCATGCATGTGAGGGATTACAACAAATTTGTGAGTGTTTCGGATAGAATTCGTGTGATTAGAGATCAAAATTTGGTCATTAATAGAGGTATTTTTGTGTTTTGGATATCGGGTACCCGCATTGAGCGCCCTTTTTTTTTAAACTCAAGGGATTTGGGTCAGGTTGACCTGTGACCCTCTACCTGGTAAGATTGGTTACGAGTCATATGTATGACTTGTACCTAGTCTAAGGGGCCTTTTTCTCCATTTATAAAGACCTAGAATTTTACCTGGGTTCTGGAGTTCATACGACTTCAGGTGAAGACTGATACCCTAAGGGTACGACTCATTCTGAGAGGTGTAAAGTCTTCAGAAATCCTTACCTAGATGTTAATTAACACTTAGATCCTTACGACTCCTATTAACGAGTTGTTAACTTAAGATACGACTCATGAAAACTTCATATGACCTAACTTTTTTTATTTTTTTTGGCTATTTTCTACAATCTTTAGTGTTTTACACTAAACAAACATATTATCTTAGAAATAAATAAGTACAAAACATGGGTTGCCTACCATGCAGTGCTTGATTTAACGTCGCTAGATGACGAGTTTAAGTTGGATACTCAGATTTCACTAACTAGCCTCATGGGTTGCATCCCATGCAGAACTTGATTTAACATCACCGCATGACATAATTGTTCGTTACTCAGACTTCACCAAGGTCCATCTCAAAAATTACATTTATATCTTTATTGTTACGCATATAATGCCTTACTCTTTTCCCATTTGCCTTGGATGGGGATTTACCATCTCTCTTTAATTCCAAAGCACTACATGGGAACACTCTTAGTATAATCAAGGTCCATACTATCTAGATTTCAACTTACCTATAAACAAGTGAACCTTGAGTTGTAGACCAAAACCTGGTCGCCTTTCTCAAATATTCTCTTCTCAATTTTGCAGTCATGATACCGTTTTATCTTTTCCTTGTAAAGTGTAGAACTTTCCTACGCCCGTAGTCAGAATTCATCCAACTCATTCATCTTGTTCTTTCTTGACTTTGTTGCATCTTGCCACTCAAAATTCAGCTTTTTCAAAGCCCATAGTGCTTTATGTTCAAGTCGATAGGAAAGTGACAAGCTTTACCATATACTATCTTATAAGGAGAAGCACCAATGGGGGTCTTGAAAGCTGTTTGGTAAGACCATAATGCATCATCTAAATTTTATGATCAATCAGTCTAATTAGCATTCACTATCTTCACTAAGATAGACTTGATTTCTCTATTAGACACCTCAACTTGTCCACCAGTTTGCGGATGATATGGTGTTTCCCCCTTGCTTTTTACTCCAAACTTCTCAAGTAGACTCTTGACTAGATGATTACAAAAATTTGATCCACCATCACTAATGACAGCATGTGGCATGCCAAATCAATAAAAGATGTGCTTTTTCAAGAATGCGGTGACACTACGTGCTATATTATTGGGAGTGATACCACTTTCACCTATTTCGACACATAATCTATAGCCAATAGAATATACTCATGCAAAATGAACTCACAAAAGGTACTATGAAATCCACACTCTAGACATCAAACAATTCAAATTCTAGAATAGGAGTCAAAGGAAGTTCATGGCATCTAGATATGTTACCTTGGCATTGACATTGATCACAAGCTAAAGCGAAATCATGTGCATCTTTGTAAATTGTTTGCCAATAAAACCAACATTAAAAGATTTTGTGTGTTGTGTGGGTTCCTCCATAATGACCCCCAACTAGTGAAGAGTGACAAACCTCAAGTATGCTCATCATCTCCATATCAGGTATACATCTATGCATAATCCCATATGCATAAATTCTGTATAAATAAGGCTCATCCTAGAAAAATTTCCTTACCTCATGCATAAACTTCTTTCTCTGTTGAAAGAAAATATCTTCTGGGACGAGATCACTTACTAGATAATTTGTATAGTCTGGAAACACTAGAATATATCTTAGGAAGGTGCAATAATCTCTTCATCTAGAAAACTATCATCAATCTCGAGCCCATCTTCAATATTCTGCATAGATTCTTCCTTAAGTCTAGACAAATGATTTGCAACTAGATTATCAATGCCTTTTCTGTCTTGACCTCGGAATCAAATTCTTGCAACAATAGAACCCAACTGATCAGTCTAGGCTTTGAAATTTTTTGGCATTAAGTACCTCAATGCTGTATGATTAATTTTCACAATCACCTTTGTCCCAATAAAAGATGACCTAAACTTCTCAAAGGCAAAAATGACTGGCAATAACTCTTGTTCAGTCATGGTGTAGTTCTTTTGAGTAGGGTTTAGTGCCTTAATAGCATAGGAGATGAGATGAAGGATATTTTTTTTTCATTAGCCTAGTACAACACGTAAGGCAAATATACTTGGATCACACATAATCTCAAATGGCATTGACCAATATGGGGACACTATGATAGGAGAAACCATCAACTTCTCTTACGGACATTCAAAAGCCTTCAAGCATGCTTCAGTAAAATCAAATTTCATATCTTTCTTAATATTCCTACAAAGTAGGATGGAAATCTTAAAGAAATCCTCATGAATCGCCTATAAAATCCAGCATGTCCTAATAAGCTTTGAACGCCCTACAAAGAAATTGGTGGAGGTAATTTCTCTATCACTTCAATTTTTTCTCTATCTACCTCAGTACCCCTTTTTGAAAATTTGAGTCCAAGCATAATAACCTCTTTAACCATAAAAAGGTACTTTTCCCAATTAAGTACCAATTTGCATTCTTCACACCTTCTAAGAATATTTTCCAAGTGAACTAGGCAGTCATCAAAAGAATCACCAATGACTAAGAAATCATCCATAAAAAATTCGATGGTGTCTTCTACCATGTCAGAGCAGATTGATATCATACATCTCTAAAATATGGCTGGAGCGTTACATAACCCAAATGGCATACGTCTGAATGAAAAGGTCCCATAAGGACAAGTGAAGGATGTTTTCTCTTGGTCCTTAGGTTAAATAGTGAGTTGGTTGTAGCCTGAGTACCCATCTAGAAAATAGTACCATCCACTACCTAAAAGTCTATCCAGCATATGGTCTATGATGGGCATGGGAAAATGGTCCTTCTGAGTCCATGCATTCAATTTCTTATAATCCATGCATACTCTCTATCTTGTGGATGGACTTGTCGGCAATAGCTGATTTTTCTCATTAGGCACAATAGTAATACTGCTTTCTTTAGAACACATTGTAACAGGCTGACCCACTTGCTATTGGCAATGGAATACACTATACCAGCATTCAACCACTTGAGTATTTATTTCATCACCACCTTCTGTATAGGAGGATTGAGTATATACTAATGTTCTATACTTGGGATATAATTTAGTTTAAGTTGGATCTTATAATTATAAAGACCAGACGAGATACCCACCATATCTATAATAGACCAACCAATTTCCTTCTTAAACCTTTATAACACTGATGATAAAGCTTTCACCTCCATCTCAATCAATTTAGTTGCAATAAATACTGGAAAAGTATTGTTGGCACCCAAAAATGAATATCACAAATGAGAAGAGAGGGACTTCAACTATATGATGGGTGACTCCTTAATAAATGGGTAAGAAGATTGAGTGGTTCTATTCTTCAGATCAAAATCATTCTTTTGGTGCATAAGTATAAGAACCACTCCCACGGAGTTCATATATAATCTCAACATAGTCATCAATATCAACACTGTCAAAGTTCATGATCATAGCTGCTAGAGCTTTAACACCCAACCTCTCTTCAATAGGAACAACATCAGAAGCATCATCCTAAATAGTCACTAAATCAACATTATAGAATAAATCCATCTCATCATCATACACATCAATAATGAATATCACTCTCAACTCATCAATCTTCTTTATGGATTTGCATACATTGAATATCATTTGTTCATCATTGAGTCTTAACATTAAATGTCCTAGCTCGAAGTTAATCAACATCCTTCCTATATGCAAGAACAATCTTCCCAAAATAATTGGGACTTGAAAGTCCACTTCATAGTCTAATATCACAAAATCAACAGGAAAGATGAAAGAAACCACCTTCATTAATACATCATATAGAACACCAACTGGCTTTTTCACTGTCTTATCTGCTAGTCTCAAGATGGTTGGTGTGGGTGCTACCAACCTCAACTACTTAAATACTAATAATGGTATGAGGTTGATACTATCAACTAGATCATAAAATGCCTGAGAGAAGTTGAAATATCCAATGGTGTAAGGTATAGTGAAAGCACCAGGATCATCCTACTTCTCTAATAATGATCTAGTAGCTACAATGCTACAGTGATGAATATTGTTAAATGGCTCATAAATGAGTGACATCTTCTTGGTTATTAGATATTTTATGAATTTTTCCTATATTTGCATTTTCTCTAATGCCTCTACAAGTGGGATGCTGACTGACAGCTCCTTCAACATAGATAAAAATTCCTGATACTTACTCTATTCTTTCTTTAATCTTAGAGTTTATGTAAAAGAAGGGCGAGGTCTTTAGATGTACTTCAAAATAAGCTCCTAGACTGTGTCTTTTCCTTTATCTTAATTGCTTCTACTCTCCACATCAACATAATCATTATCATTCTTTTGTTCATCAATAGTAGGTACAGGCAGATCCATGGTGGTTTTACCACTCCGAGTGGTAATGGCGTGGATGTGACTATCATTCTTTGAATTTACCATTTTAGTACTAGGGAGAGTGTCAGGCTACCTTTGATTTAATGTGGCTAACATCTGACCAAATTGCTACTCAAACTATTTAATTGCGGTAGTATGTGACTCAATTTTCTGATATAGACTTGATAGATCTGCCTTAATCTCTTTAATACAACTTTCTTAACTTTTTTGTCCTTTGATTAATTTTGATAGAAGTGCCTCCATTATGGATTTTGAATCACGATTACCTAGTGGAACATACCTATCACTTTTCTTCTTGTAATTATCTTTATGCCACCAATCACCATCTCTCTCTCTACTTCTATTTCTGTATCTATTATTATAATAGTTCTGACCTTGATTCACTTGCCCTTGGGATCAAAAATCTGCCAATCGATGGTCAAGATACTTTGCTTCCTTCTTAGATTTAGTCTCAACAAACCTAGAAGTAGATCCCTATGCTGCAACTGCATTCACTTTCTTAGCACTCATTATTGCAAATTGTTTTGAAAGCAACCCAATATCTATCCAAAGTTGTGCAACCACTTGAGCTACCAAATCTTGACCTGCTCTATAATTATTAGTTGCTCCAATAGCATATGTACCTACACCATGCTCAGTGTGTCTAGTATGCCAACCTTTTTAGTCACCAAAATATCATCAAGCATATCCTGCACATCATCCCGCCAAAGATGCATAAATGTACCTCCCAAAATTGTATCTGTTATGCATTTAGAACTGATATTTAGTGATCTGTTGAAATTTTCTAACAAATTGGACTCTATGATTTTATGATTAGGTAGCATGCTCAGCTTCTTATTGAATATATACCATGCCTAATACATAGATTCTGCAAGTAACTATCTAAATTGTAGATTTTATCTTTTAACTATAGCATCCTTGTAGGAGGGAAAATCTTTTCAGAAACTATCTATGCAACTCATACCAAGTAGTGATTAAACCTCTCGGAAACTCTCCTAACCATAGTGTTGCTTCACCTGTCAATGAAAATGGGAACAACCTCAAAGCTTCTTGATCCACCCTCAAAATAGTATATGACGTGAAGATCATAGTAAAATTAGCAAGATATATGTTCTCATCATCAATATCTGATCTCGAAAACACACCCTTCAAATTTAACAATTGGATCATAGTGTTAGTAATATCAAACATCACATTAGGGGTAAAGTAAGAGGAATGATGACTCCTATCTCAATAAGTTCAACATAAACCATATCCTCATCATCATCATATGGGTATAGGTGCTGATATACATGAATAATGGAGATCTACCTCTATGTACTCTATCTCTATGCTCAACTACTTGTCGTTGTCTAGCTAGTTCTCCTTGTTGAGCTAACCCAATCTCTTCAGCTAATCAAGCCTCTTTATTTTCTCCGATCTCTTCCTCAGTAGTGGCAAGAAATTGTTGTGTCTGTAGATCTGCAATATTCCATGGATCACCTAGAGCATGTAGAAGTGTTATGTTTGGATCAACATATGGATGAAGCGGGTCTTGAACCCCAGAAAGAACACCATCATGAACTTTTCCTGACATCCTTCATGGTGTTTGAAGAATTTTTTTAGGCTCTAGATCGAAATGGAGTAAGGGATTGCCTTTTCTCCTAGTGTTTGACATACACCAGCATATGCCAAATAAAGAAAAAAATATAAAATGCGTAAACTTTACCAATTCAATTAAATACTCAAACCATCTTACCCGACAATAATGCTAAAATTTGATGTCGCCCAAAATTACCTCCAAAGAAGTATGCTACAGTCGATGCAAAATATTATAATACAACTAGGTTGGGATTGATCCCACAAGGAAAATGTTGAACATTTGCTTTACTTATTGAAATATGCCATCAATGTGGAAAAGTAAATGGGGGGATCTGAAATCAATCATAACTAGTAACCGAACTTGAATGCTTTGAATTTGTAAACAATATAAGACAGGCATTGGGAATCTATTCCCCCGGGCTTCTAAACTCCATAAATTTCTCGTGTTCAACCAACCATTCTGTTGTTCTATATGTAAAGTCAACAAGATATGTATTATCAACCATCTTGTGAATGTGATGATAAATATCACCCTTTACCTTATAAGATAAGGGCGTTTCGTTATTTCTACTTGTCTATGACTTTAGTTCAACTTTCATCCTTTGAGTCTCAAGTTGATTAGATGAGAAAATAGAAAAATAAGATGGACATGAATCTCAAATTATTATCTTAATCCTCTTTTCCAAATCTCAAACTCCCTTGAGAGGACGTTATCGAATACAGTCAATCCTAAATCTTCCGTAGTAGATCTAAGGTCAATTAATGTGAAGAAGATTAAGATACATGTAATTACATTAGAATAGATGAATCTCCTACTTCCCTTATGTATCTAATCCACCAGGGTTCCCAAAACCCTAGTCAGGGAAATTAGCCTCTCATGTTTATGCAATACTCCATGATAATCAGTAAAGAAAGCATGTAATTAATTACACAAGAATAATAAGAATAAAATCCAAAATCTTCAATTGAATAATAAACCAAAAATCTCAAGAATAATGTAAAGCATTGTAAAAGTATGTAATAGAATGTCTACAAGTGTAACCTAATAAAAGATAAACCCTGGGATATTTACAGTATCTCAAAATAATCCAAGAATCCTAATTAAAATGAAAAAGAAAAAGTAATGTTAGCATAAGGTATGACTCGCTCGTCCACTCGTAAGGTCTTTTTATGAGTCGTATTGTGCCTTTCGTACATTCTCCAGTGTCCGATCTTCTAAGGCTTCAACTTTTTGTTCTTTTTATGAATCATGCTCACGAGTCGTACCTTGACCATACGACTACTGGCCTTTACTTGTTACCACCTGGGTATTTGTCTTTCCAAGCTTTGGACATTGGTCAACTTATGATTGGATCATATGAGTCGTACTCAGACTTCTGACTCATTTTCTACTGTGACTTCATCTCTAAATCTAAATTTAGCATCAGTTCTTTATATGGTTTCTTGTGATGACCCGTATCCTTATATTACGACGCGTATGACTAAGCCATATCTTTTCTTTATTTAGCATTTCTTCTTGGCCTTTGGTTCTGTTATGCTTATGAGTCAACCTACGAGTTGTATGATGTGTTGACGACTTGTAAGGTGACTCGTATTATCTGCAAATTTCATCCTTTTTAGGCATTATTCTTCCACTTTCATTTCAAGCCTCTTATTTACTTGTTTAACTTGGAACAAGAACCAAACCACATAATGTCTACTTAAATATCCTAAGTACAAGCATAATTCTTTGTATTAAGCATCAAAAGTGTCGTGTTTCCATGGTGCATCATTATAAAAGAATTTATTTTAACATTAAAAAGTGGGAATAAATACCTTTTTTTTTAAAATAATAGTAAAATCATGGTTTGGGTTAGAATCATACCACTAAATGAGCATGAATATGCCTAAAAGTATGCATATCATCACCAATATCCAAATAATACAGTCATAATCATCTAAGCATATATAGACTAAATCCACATACTTTATAAGGATAGAATACTCACATGAAGTCCAACTGGTATCGCAACCACGCCTTTGGGGCCAACAGTATAAACTAGCATGATAGCAATACAATAATTCAGAAAACGATAGTCCAATTCACTAAGTCAAATAGTAAACCTCATACTAAAGGATCCTTAGCATCAAACTATGATCAACATACTTATAATTTAGGATGATAGTATTCTATTTTCACAACAAATATTTTATACTAAGGTTCTGGTCACATTTATATTATGAATTTGTTAAATAGGCTAAGTAACAATTTACTAGTCATAAACATGACCTATCACCCTTTTCTAGTATGCAATCTATTCTATACACCATCTCTTGAAGAAATGTAGAGCCAATCCATGCCCAGAATAAGGTCAAAGTCAACTATATCCAACTCTACTAAGTTTCCTGATATAATCTTACGAATCCTTTCTCAATTCTAAAATCACGAGTATCACACAAATCACGAGACCTTGCTCCACGCTCACAAAACACCATCATGCTATCAAAATAATAACCTATATGTTAGTAGAAGTAAAATAAGAGCCATATTGTTGTATAAAAGGCCGAGGTCAAAATTAGTGGATGAGCTTGTGGGGCCCGCAAATGGAATCCAAAAATTGAAGCCATTATTAGGTCCCTCGAAGGATAAGGAATGTGAGATCAAAAGTTGTGCACAAATGGAGCATAAATTGAAGCCTATATCAGCCCCTAAAGCTTAAGGGTTTTATGACCTAATTTCTAATAACTTACAATGAAAAAGGATGGAATTTAATGGAGAAAATAATAGGAAATAACAAAGAAAGGTTGGGATAACTTACCATAGATTCAATTAATTTTTCCCCATACTTTCCATGCTTCAAGCTCTAAAAAAAAGAAGAAATAGTTGAGAAATGTATAAGAAAATTGGGTAAGGGGGATTTAACACCCCTGGTGTGGGTAAAGTTTATCAATTAGTTTCTTAAGCGACTAATGCTTAACCAGAAGTGGTTGGGCAAGGATAAATGGGGATTGCTAAAGTGAAATCCGACCGCTAAAACAACGTCCTCTAAAGCATTAAAAGAGAGCTTAAGTGGCTCTCAACAAAACATCCAAGGATGCTAAAACGACTAAATTCCACTAAAGTAACTAACACTTAAGTTGTCATGTGGTTGCTTTCATACCTGCACCAGCAACTTAAGGCATCTAATTTTTCTAAGTCTAATGTGTTCCAACCGGGTGTTCTATATTTATTTGGAACCCAGTCCACACACCAATCTTTTCTACCATAGCAAATTTGACATTTTGGACTCAATGGAACCATCAAAACTTTCATCTAAGATCATTTCAACTAAATGTAAGACGTACACCTATATTTCCATTTTACATAAAATCCACCTAATAGCCCAAAATGAGTCTGAAATCCTTAAGACATGAACCAAGGGTCCCTTAGCCTAAAATAAAAAATCCAGAGTTGATGGCACTGCCATAATTCTTATCTGATGTCATTTGCTAGAATTTTTTCCCTCAGACCAAATTCTTAAACAATAATAAATCCAAATAGAAAAATAAGCCTAAATCCTAAATAAATTTTCTAATAATAAAACCGATAGTTCTCAAAAGTCACAAATGACCTATAGCCACCGTGGGAAGTATCAAAAAACTATAAATATGAGTAAATTACTGAAATGACCTAGAGTACCATTATAGTTGTCAAGTTGATCATACGTTTTTGACACTTATATCTTTGGGGGTTTTATGTTATTTCATTTAGAATTCCATTATATGTATATGGGTTGACTTGACTTCCATCAAGAAGTCTCATTGGTCTTGTTTTTAATAGTGATTCTTTATTTTCTTTTGATTTTGGGGAATTGACTTACTCATAAAGACTGAGGCTCGATAAGTACCATCACAACCTCAACTTTTGGGTTGTGACATAGTTACACCTAGATATATAGAGTACTTAGAATTTTGAGCTTTCTCAAGAATGGTAGGATTTATATCTCCAGCACAAGGCACACATACATTCCCTAATATTCTCAGCGCTCTTTTTTAATAAAGAATGACCTCCTTGGCTTGACCTTGAAAAACTTTATTCACTAAGGTTTCTTAACTTCTTGTCTTTGAACTATCTACCCTTAATCTTCTTGAAGAAATTATACTTAAGTATCCATATTGGCCAACATCCTTCCCTTGCTAGTCATTTGGAATCTCATAAAATTATTAGACAAAGCAAGTACCTCTCTAGCCAACGGGTGCCTCGACACCTCCAACCATATCAAGATCCCCACACTTTTTGACTTTTGGACTAATGAATCTGCCACCACATTAGCCTTGGTTGGATAATATAGGATTAAGATATCATAGTCATTGATTAAATCAACTCACCTTATCTATCTTAAATTCATATTTCTTTGAATAAACACATACTGCAAACTATGGTGGTCTGTGAGCACATCACACTTCATCCCATAGAGATAGTGTCTCCAAATCTTTAAAGCAATGACCATAACTACCAACTCAAAATAATGGGTAGGATACTTCTTCACATAAGCCTTCAATTTTCTAAAGGCATAGTCAATCATGTTCTTACCCTGTATCAAAATATCACCTAAACCCAACCATGAGTCATTATGATATACAATGAAGTTATTACCTTTCACAAGTAAAGTAAGAATAGGAGTTGAGATTATAAAGGTCTTGAGATTTTGGAAACTCTCCTTGGATTTGTCATTAATAGCAAACATGATTCTCAAAGTGGCGGGCCTAAAAGTACACTCCCACATAAATTTTTCCATCCTAGGCATAACTATAGTGATAGTCTTAGCATTACATTTAGGAATAGCATGATAAGAAGAAAACTAACTCATCCCTGAAATATTATCAAATTTATCCATATCTAAAATTACCAAGTCTGCTAAAGTCTTACACCCCATAAACATCACAAGACACTTATGATAAACCTAATCAACATATACAAACTCCATAATTGCTGTGGATACATACATAAAAGTACTAAGATATTCATAGTCTAAATCCAAGCCTAAGGAAAATTTCACAGACACAAAAAACAAAGTCAACTTAGGATCAAACAACTCAGAAGTCATACAGTTACAGACAAGAATGATACCTATAGTCATAAAATCAGAAGCTTACACTAGTATAGGTTAGAATAACATAAAGATAAGCTCTATTACTACCATGACTACCAACTCTACCAGCCTGAGCACTACCTCTACCAACCTATTCTCTACCTTGGTTTGCTTGGTAAACACCCCTCCCTATAGTCTAGCCACCATGCCTACCTCTTGATAAATGCAACCATTTTCTTTATTCCTTGGTCTGCTTGGTAACCACCCCTCCCTTTACTCTAGCCGCCATGCCTAAATGTGGATAAATACTATAATTTTCTTTACCACTATGACCTACTAGAACTAGCTTACTAGAGGCTAGTTGTTAAGTTAATTGACCTGTAGATAAGAAATTAGGACAAAACTTCTTGATGTGGCCTAAACCTCTATGTTCATGGCATCTAATTCCAAGGTAGTCTTGTAAACTAAAGATAAATTTGTGAAGGTTCATAAATAATCCAAATAGGCTCTCTACAAACATCGACAAGGGTGAATGATAAGATAGAGAAGTATTACCATGACAACTATGACCTCTTAAATATGTATGACTGAATTGTATAGACAACTAGGCCTTCTTCTTAGCCTTCTTATCAAAATCAACCACATCCTAGGATGACTTACCCAAACTACAACCTAGGATGACTTACCTGAAGCCGCCACTAACAAGGTAATCATCTAATCCCTGAAATCAAACCTTTCACAAAGTACCTAATTCATAACTCATGTGAAGTAATAAGTTGAAGTACATAAAAAGATATGGCATACTAGGCCTTATAAGACACAATAATAATATCACCCTACTCTAATATCAGAAACTCATCCTTTTTCTGATCATGATAAGTGTGAGGAATAATCTTTTATAGAATTGAGCCCAAGTAATTAGAGTTAAGGCTATCTTACACTCACCAAAGGACCTCTATCATTGCTTGGCCTTAACATGAACTTAAAGGACACAAATTTAATAACATATTTCTCAACTACACCCATCATATACAGATTCTTATGGCAGTCTCAAAAACTCAAAAGCATCCTCGAACTCAGTACTTTTGAACACTAGAGGCGTATCTTTATAAACTTACAAAAAAGTTCATTCTAATAGTTAGTTAATATTGATCCTAATATTTTCTAGGACACATCCTAGGAGCTACAACAATTGCTATCTATAAAGATAGGGATGAACATACTGGATAGCTAGAGTGGTATGGATTCCAACCAAGCTGCTCAAAAATCCCAACACCTATCGACTCAACTTTGTGGACTTGAGTTGTATCACTATGCATAGGCGCATAAGCTACATTATTCCACATAGGCAACACATTATCTAGAGCCAGTACTTACTCCTCTTTAATTACCACATCTTTATTCTAAGCTAACTTTGGAGTGTCCTATTATGGAAGACAGAATGGGGTCCTTTGTTTAGCCAATCCTCTATTCAGCCGATCCTTTGGCTGCTTGGTCTCCACCCCTAGTAGGTGTTGCCCCTCTTTCTGTTATCCTTTCCCTACATCTCACTTGAGTCTAGTCTAAAATAGTGTCCCTAATCATTGGTATAGGTGTTGCTGCAAGTATGGCTAGTGTTGCTCTAGTGAGGTTTCTACAAGTGTGGCTATTTCTGCTATGGTGAGATGAGTATTCTCCATCTATGAAGAGTGAATGAGTTAAATTCAAATTTGGATTAATAGATGCCAATTTGAATAGTGTAATGGCACAAAAGAAAAAAAAGAATTTTTTTTTTAAATCCCTATAGCCTTTTGAAGAAAGTACAAACATCTTTATACTGCTTTGTAAGACTTTATTATGAATGTTCTTCTAAGATGAGATCTACAAACAAGTTCTTTGATATCATATTTTGTCATGACCCAAATGACCATAGACACCCACCCTAACACTATGGTAGTAGAACTATCTAAACCCATCATTAACCAACTACATCAACTTAGTCACCCGTTACTTAATATTAAATTCTTAATCAAATCACTAACGCAATAATCATTATCTTAGTAAAATCTAAGACTTAATACAATAACATAATTAATGCAAATAGATTGCAAAAATCTATATTTGTCATAACCCCTAGAACCTGAAGCACCATACAAGAATAACTAAGAGTGTCCAAAACTAAGGCTAAAATATTATTCAAAATATAAAACAAGATACAAGATTGTCTTAGTCCCAAAACACTAGACATGAACATAATTCAAAAAATCCAAGGGCTACACGATCATGGTGCTCACCTTTCAATCAAAGTCTTTGAATGCTGGCTAGAGTTGAGGTCTTATCTCAAATACTGAAACACACTATTCACTCAATAAAAGAAAAACAAAGGTAGTATCAGTACATCAACAAGTACTGGTAGGCATTATAGGTCGGTCCAGCTTAATACTATAAATAGAAATATCAAATATGAGTAACATGAATTAAGATATACCTTATAACCAAAGTTAATATTCTACACCTATAACCATTCACATAAGTAATAATACATATACAGAATCACAACTTCTACATTTAAGTAAATTCTTCAACAAAATACATCACAATATATAGGTATAACAGTAGAATCTAATGTATTTGATGAATGCATGTATGCAAAATGTACGTATCATATCTTTGTCATCTCAAAATCATTATAATTATAATATCATCATCAACAATATCATTGTTAGTGTCATTATCATCATCATAATATTAATTTCATCATCAATAACATTAATTCATATCTGAAACAACATCGCATCTATAATCAATATCAATGAAAATGCAATGCATTCAATAATCACAAGAAATGCCTAAAAATAATTAAAAATATTCAAAATTTATATAAGAACAAGGTCAATCAAGTCTCATTGCTAATCTCAAACCATAAAATATCTCAATTTCGGACATGAATTACCTTAAGGCCACAAGCTTGACTTTTCTCTCTTTTTCAATCTAGTCTCAATATTTAAACAACAAGTTTACACACCAATTTTCATAATCATATCTTTCCCAACTATTATAAACCTACAATTATCCAAAAACCAAAAATTGATCTACTTTCTTATCTTAGGGTTTTCCATCTTTTATACCAAATTAATTCTCCATATTTTAGCATAAAGAGCTATAATTGTACTCAATCTAGTATTTTCTAACACCCTAGAATTATTACCAATTGAATTCACTCAAATTTCAATCAACTTATATTTAGTTAATAATTTAGGGCAAATGTAATGATCCTCTTGGTCATTTCCTCAATTTGCATGCATTTATGGCATTTTGAGCCTTCCCATGGTTACTATGCGTAATTTATCAATTGACCAGACCATTAGTTTGGTATTGGATAGTTCATTTGGGTTTTAGGGTCATTTTCCTATTTTAGAGCTTTTATTATTTAGAATTTGGTCTCAAACCAAAACTTCTAGTAGATGACCTTGGATGAGAAGTCCAACAACACCATCAACTTTGGAACATTGTTTTAGGTTGGGGGACCCTTGTTTTAGGTCTCAAGGTTTTTGAACTCATGTTGGACTATTTGCGGATTATATGAAAAGTGGAACTACAGGTGTGGGATCCACATTGAGTCAAAACAATCTCAAACAAAAGTTTCCATGATTTTATTAAGTCTAGAACATCGTACTTCGTAGGTAGAAAAGTTTATTTGCATGCACCATGTTCTAAATGAATCTGAAGCACCTAATCAGAGTCCATTTGGACATAGCGAAACCTGATTCCTAGCATCAGCTGGTGCGATCGCTTAAGCAACACATAGGTTTCTTAGGCAATCATTTCACTACTTGAGCAACCAGACCTAAACCACTCAGTTGATTAAGAGTTAACCCCATCGCTTAAACAAAAGTATCTTAAGAGACAGTGGGTTTCTTAAGCAGAGGGTCTACCTACTATTGAGGATCATTAAGAGATGATTGCTTAAGCAAATCCTATTTATGTTATATCACCTTCCTCACTCAATTTTTCCTTTATTTTATCAATCCATTTTCACTATTTTTGAGAGATTTGTAATAGGGAAAGTTTGGGCAATCATCCATTGAGCTAAGGTTAGTTAATTCGATATACCTTGGTCATTTCTTATAACTTTTTGCAGTTAAATTCCATTATTTTATATAAATTCATAGATTTAGATCTTAAAATTCGTATAATTTAAGGATTAATTTGAGACCCGATTTATGCTTAATTTCAAGCACACATTTCTTGTCCTTCAAAAGACCTCATACGTATTCAATTTTGGATTTTATTTGTGAGCCCCCACGGGCCTATTCTTGACCTAAATTTTTACTTGAACCTTCATATAGAAATATGGGTCTTTTTTTACTCCTAACAAAGTGTATGTTTATATTTTTATAGAATGATGGCATTTTGGGATCATGGAGAAAAGGTGAATAATTTGGGGGTTATTCAATGATTTCAATTCTTTATTGAGGTAGGATTTTGTCTAATTTTCTTCTTGAGATGGTGTATTACATATGTTGCATGTTAGATCGGGATGTTAGGATGTCATATTGAGTAAAACATCATGACTTGGCCTAATTTATGAGATTGGGGGATAGAACAGTAATTGATCCTTAAGATAAAATACTTAGTATGCTTCTCAGATCTTGTTAACTTAGGTTGCTAGCATGTTATACATAGTTAAGGATATAGAACCTTTAGTATAATTTTTACTTTTATACTTAATGAATTGTGATGGTTTCTCAGACCATGATATAGTTATGTTCGATTGTAATACCCTAAATTTTTCAAGGTCTAAACCTTTTACAAAATAGGCCATGAAGTTTGATTTCCAACTCTTCAAGTCCTTCCTTAATCTGATGTCATGGCAAAGAGTTATGGAAAATTTCCCTAAGGACTCGATACACTACTATAACTATAACTCAATAAACCATTCATAACCACTAGTGGTGAGTCATCACAAGTTAGTTGAAGTAATAATGGTATGTATCCTAGAATGCCTTCTAGTGGTTATAAGTCCAGCACATGACTCATAGTCAGACATTACAATTCATTATGTGGACTCGTACCTGACCGATAAAGGATCAAATAATCAATCCTCAGACTACAACTTCACACAATGACTCATAGTCAATCGTAATGAGTCATTAGGTGGAAAGTAGTAGTCCTAATAAAATGTATTAAGAATCCCAAGATCCAAGGTTACGACTCAGACCATAACTCCCAGCCAGTCTTGAGGTAAGTCAACGACTAGAACGTGTTTTCATACATATTTTACTAGGAACTTTTATGTCTTTTTTCGCTCTCTTAAAATCCAAACCAATGTGATTTTGGATTCACAAGGTATGGTATAAAATACCCCAAAGCCCCAAATCATAACATAATTATAAATTTCACCCAAGAGGAAAAAATGGGGCAATTCTTTTCTCTCTCAAGAAAAAATAAGGGTTCTTTAAGAATGTCCGATTCTCAAGAAGGTTCCTTCAAAACTTTTACTTCAGGTATGTGGGATATTCATCAGTGAGATCCTTTCACCTATTGAGTCCCGAATCTCTCCAAATTTGTTTAAGTTTAATTCTCTTTTTGTCTAGGTTACATAAGAAGTGTGAATTTCATAATTTATTCGGCTAAGCTCTCAAGTTCCTTCATGAATATATATTTCCTCATGATAATTATGTTTTCATATAAATGATAATGCAAATGTCTACATCTTGATTAGTCATTGATTTGGGTGTTATTCATGATTTTCCTATACCATGGATTGTTTAATATTAGTCAAGATCAGTCTGCATTAGATAGTGCTAGTGGATTATGAACACTCGATACCTAGATATTCATATATATATCATAGATTTCAAGTTTCATGTCATTCAGATCATACTTGTATCATTAAATTAAAAATATTATCATGTTGAGCATATGTCAGTATCAGTCATGTTAAGCCTTTCATTAGTCTTAGTTTAAGTTTAGTTAGGAGCAAGACTTAGCACCGAGCGACCCTAGGGATAAAGGATCACCCTAAAGTAGATGACTGAGACCTTTAGTATAAGTTACTAATTTAAAAAACTACATAACCGGTGTAGGTTATGTGAGGTCACCCACCAGTTGAGGACTGACACTTTCTTAGGGGTCATTCGCTTGTAGAGGAGTGACACCTTAATACTTTAGGACATCATGGTAGTGGATCTACATAACCATTGTTGGTACCAATGGAAAGGTATCGGCACCATTCTAAGTAGGGTTATAGGTTGGACCCTGATTAGCTTAAATTAGGGCATATTGATTATATGATATCTCCTATTGTTTAAGTTTAGTATTTAGACTACATCAGTTCTGGTTTGCATGAGCAAGTGTCCATATATCAGTTTTCTAGTTATTCAGATTATTTCAGTACATGTTTATACTTTGTTTTGCATTCTATTTTCATATTCGTGCATTCATGCTTAGTATACATGTATACTAGTAAGACCTTATCTCGTATATAAGTAGATTCAAAGTACCGACCATATACTATCTTTTGCACTATGTTGTCATATAGTATATGTTCAGATGCTCAGTTCCTTGCTTATACTTAGATAGTTCGTGTGCCACTCAGCTCCAGCATTGGTGAGTCCTTATCAGTCGAGGACTAATTATATTATTTATCATACTTTCCAATATTTTAGTTCATGTTTATTTTAGTAGTCGAAGTTAGTTGGGGACCTTTCCCAACAACTCATTATGTTTTTGAGCCTTTCAAATAGTCAGATAGTTAGCTATATTTTCATTGATGTGTTTAAGACTCCTTTGGCATTGACTTGACTACTTACAAATTTAATTATCAACTTCCACATAGTATTTTTGTAATTTTTTCAGTATTTACAGCTTATGCAGACCATAGGTTAGCATAGGGTCACTTATGGCCTTAAATACCATGTTACAACTAGGGGTAGTCTTGGGTCATGACAAAACTTAGTATCAAATCATGGTTTAAAGCATCCTATGATGTCTGAAAGTCGGATTAAGTAGAGTCTTATTCAAAGGTTTGAAGCACGCCATACTTATGGGTGAAAGGCTATCAGACATTTTAGGAAAATTTCCCTTATTTTAGCATTTATGTCATATAATGTACTAACTTTCCCTCTTCTAAATTTTCCTTTATCCATATATAGAAAATTCCTTCTAAAGGAATAACGAAAGGAGGAACAAGGGCCAATCCGTATTGCCACCTGTTCCCAATGATCTCTGAATGATTTGGTCTCCCATGCCAAATTTAGGGTTTCCTTCACAATTTTGGCCCTATTTATAGCTATCTAGAATTACCAATAGGCTATTTATCCAGCCAATCCAGTAGTGAATATAGCAGCATCCAGAATCTGGGATTTCACTTAGATGAATCTTCCAACCTTCTATGGATCCAATTCTAAGGAGGATCCACAAGAGTGTTTGGATTGTGTACAAAAAGTGACTGACATCATAGGTTTCACTTCTAATGAAAGTGTTGACTTAGCTACTTACCAATCATAAGAGGTGAGTCACACTTAGGTGATGCAGTGAAAGGAGAATAGAGATGTCGATGCAGGGCCTGTAGAGTGGAATGAGTTTGCTACTCCTTTCTTAGATAGATTCTTCCCACTTGAGTTTTGGGAGGATAAAGTTCCAACATTCATTAATTTGAAGTAGGTTAGCAGGAGTTTGAAGGAGTATTCACTCACGTTCACCTAGTTAGAAGGGTATGCTCTAACTATGGTGGTTGATTCTAGGTCTTGAATAAGTAAGTTTGTTTCAAGAGTTTCTAAGGATATGGTCAAAGAGTGTAGGAGAGCAATGTTGATTAAGGAGATAGACCTTTCTATACTGATAGTTCATGCTCAACAGATTGAGGATGAGAAGCTTAAGGAGAAGAAAAGGTAGAATAAAAGGTCTAGAACTAGTAGCTTTAACTTCTCTCAACAAAGGTCTGATAGTTTTTGCATAAATATTTATCCCCAACCCCATTTTTTTTAAGTTCTCTTGTACCTAGCTTGAGATAGGAAAATTGGGATATATCACCAGGCCCTAAGTCCTAAGTTATTTTGAATAGTATTTTTACTAACCCAATCTATAGAAGGTATGGTAAGAACCACAAGGGTGAGTGCATGATTGGTTGTGATATTTATTTTGGATATTGCAAGACAGGCCACTGAATTAGGGATTGCTTGGTGGTTGCTTAGAAGGGTAAAGATTTTTATCTGCAGGGTCAGGCTAGTTCTTCAACAGTACCAGCAGGTTTCCCAAATCAACAAAGTGCTACTTCTAGTGCAACCAGTGGCCAGCGTCACAATCGACTCTATGCCCTTCAACATGATAGTATCAGGAGAATTCTGCTAATGTGGTTATGGGTATGTTTCAATTATTCCACCTTAATGTTTATACATTGTTTGATCTTTAATCCACACCATCCTTCATGACTTTCTTTATAGCAGTAGACTACGGTGTTAGCCCAAAAATTCTTGTAGAGCCTTTCTCAATGCCTACTCTAGTCTGTATTTTTATTAAAACCAGATAAGTATACAAAAATTTCCCAATAAAAGTATCTTAGAAAGTTAATTCAGTTAATCTCATAAGTTAGAGAGAACCGAGATCGATGTCATTTTTGTCATGGATTGGCTCCACTCCTACTATGCCTCAGTTGATTGTAGAAATAGAATAGTTTAGTTTCAGTTCCCTAATAAGCCAGTCCTAGAATGGAAGGGTAGTACCTCAGTCCCTATAAGTTGGTTTATCTCTTTATTTAAGGTAAGGAAAAAGATTTTTAAGGGCTGTATCTATTATCTCGTTTGAGTGAAGGACTCAAGTTTCAAAATTCCACAACTTGAGTCAGTTCCAATAGTAAATGAATTCCTAAAATTCTATCCTAAAGATCTTCCTAAAGTTCCCCCAGAGAGGAAAATTGTCTTTAGAATAGATCTTCTTCTAGACACCTATCCTATTTCAATTCCACTTTACAGAATGCTACCAGATGAGCTTATTAAATTAAAGTAGTTGAAATATCTCTTAGATAAAGAATGAGCATTGACTACCATTAGTTCAACAAATAATAGAAAATAAGTATCCTCTCCCACTAGACCAACTTAAGGGAGTGAATTATTTCTGTAATATAGACCACAGATTCGACAATCATCAGGTTAGAGTCAAGGAATGAGATACTATGTAGACAGCCTTCGAAACACGATATTGTCATTTTAAAATTGTAGTTATTCTTTTTGACTAACAAATGCTACTACAACTTTTATGGAATTTATGAACATAGCATTCAAGCAGTATCTAACATGTTCATCATAGTCTTTATAGATGACATTCTCATCTATTTTCGTAGTAAAAGTGATCATGCCAACCAATTTTGAATTATTTTACAGACCCTTAAGAATCATCAACTTTTCATCAAGTTTAGTAAATGGAAATTATGGTTGAAATCAATAGCTTTTATTGATCATATCATTTTTGGTTA
The DNA here is from genome assembly GCF_002878395.1 of Capsicum annuum. Classification (NCBI taxonomy): domain Eukaryota; kingdom Viridiplantae; phylum Streptophyta; class Magnoliopsida; order Solanales; family Solanaceae; genus Capsicum; species Capsicum annuum. Next base: position 70,495,619 of record NC_061114.1, read on the forward strand.
AGGTATTTGAGTTGATCCTCAAAAGACCAAAGTTATGAGGAACTATCCTAGACCCATCTCTCTGTCGAACATTAGGAGTTTTTTGGGTTTGTCAAGTCACTATAGAAAATTTGTGGAAGGATTCTCCTTTATAACCTCTCCCATGTATAGAATGACTCAAAATAAAGTCAAGTTTCTATAGTCAGATTCCTGTGAGAAGAGTTTTCAGGAGTTGAATACTCAACTAAATTTTGCTCCAGTATTGATGCTATTCGATTGTTCAGATATGTTTGTAGTATATTGTGATGCTTCCATAGTTGTTGCTAGTTGTGTGATCATGCAGTAAGGTAAGTTCATAGTATATGCCTTTAGACAGCTTAAAATCCATGAGTAGAACCACCCAACTTATGATCTTGAGTTGGCGGCAGTTGATTTTCCCTTAAAGATTTGGAGGCATTACCTCTATGGTGTCCATATAGATATGTTTACTGATCAGAAGAGCTTGTAGTATGTATTCATGCTGAAGGACCTAAATATTCATCAGATAAGATGATTTGAACTATTTAAAGACTATGATATGATTATGTTATATCAATGTTACGGCTAATGCCCTTAGTGGTTATCTATGGGATGTGTTTCCCATGTTGAGGATAATATGAAAGAGTTAGTTGATGCAGTTCATCAGCTTGCTATATTGGGTATTCAATTAGTTGATTCATCCAAATGTAGTGTTTGAGTTTAGAATGGTTCAAAATCTTCATTGGTTGCCAAAGTAAAGGAAAAGAAAGATTGTGATCCCATTTTGCTTAAGTTAAAGAAGGTAGTTTGGGATCAGAAGGTTGACATTTTTTCCCAAGGGGAAGATGGTATTCTTCGTTATCAGGGCGGGTTGTATGTTTGAAATGTGGGTGATTTGAATAGTGGATGCTAGCTGAGGCTTATGGTTCCTAATATTCGATTCACCCTGGATCCACTAAGATTTATCGTGGTTAATGGGAAGTCTATTGGTGGAATGTTATAATGAAGAATATTGCAGAATTCATGGCTAGGTGTTTGAATTGTCAATAGGTTAAGGTTGAGCACCAGTGACCTAGTGGTACACATCAAGAGTTCAGCATCCCCACTTGGAAGTAGAAAGTGGTAAAAATAGATTTTTATAGAGTTATCCCATAGTGTCGTCAGCATGATTCATTTTGGTTCATTATGGATAGGATAACCAAGTTAGCCCATTTTTTGCAGTTCATACTTCATATTTAGCCGAGGATTATGCTAGACTTTATCTCAGGGAATTGGTGAAATTACATGGGGTTCCTTTGACCATCATTTTAGATTAAGGTACCTTGTTTACTTCTCATTTTTGGAAGGCTTTCCAGAAGGGTCTTTGCATCCAAGTTTATCTTAGTACAACCTTTCACCCACAAATAGACGGTTAGGCAAAGAGGACTATTTAGACACAAAAGAATATGTTGAGGGCTTGTGTTATTGAATTAAAAGGTATTTTGTACGATCTATTGACATTAATTTACTTTACGTGCAATAACAACTAACATTCTAGTATCCAGATGGCTCCGTTTGAGGATCTCTATAGTAGGAGGTGTAGACCTCCCATTTGTTAGTTTAAAGTTGGTGAGCCTACTTTGATAGGTCTAGTTTCAGTATTTGAGGCGATGGAAAAAGTTAAATTGATTCATCAAAGTTTGAAGACATCCCAAAGCAGTCAGAAATCCTATGCAAATGTAAGGTGAGAAGAGCTTAAATTTCATGTTTGTAACTTTATGTATTTAAGAATTTTACCCTTGAAAGGGAAGAAGAGGTTTGGTAGGAAGGATAAACTCAGTCCTCGGTATGTTAGGACATATACGATTTTTACGTCATTTAGAATGGTAGCCTATGTGTTAGAGTTACCTGTAAAGTTAGTGTCAGTGCACCCAGTGTTTCGTGTTTCTATGTGAATGAAATATGTTGGTGATACAAATTCAGTCATTTCTTTTGAGAGTGTGGGAATGAAAGATAGCCTCTTTTATGAAAAAATCCCAGTTGAAATTCATAACTGTCAGATTCGTAGGTTAAGGAATAAAGAAGTTTCCTTAGTTAAGGTTCTATGGAGAAATCAGTCCGTTAAGGGAGCTACTAGGGAAGTGGAAGCCAATATGCAAGCCAAGTATCCCTATCTCTTCTTTACGAATTCAAATTCAGATTGAGGTAATGGTTTTTTAGATTAATTCTCTTATTTTATGTCTAAGCTACCTAACCATCCTCATGTGATAGCATGAATTCATGAGTTCAGTTCAGTCCATGCATTACATTTGAAATTTTAGATATTTAGTCATGATTCAGCTTCTAAATGTTCCGTGCATGATCTTAGTCTTCTTATGCTCAGTCAATTTAATTTGAGAAAGAATGATTTAAAGGGGGAGATATTGTAATACTCCAAAATTTTCAAGCTCTAAACCTCTTAAAAGATAGGCCACAAACTTAACTTTCCAATACTTCAAGTCTCGCCTTAATCTGATGTCATGGAAAAGCGTTGTGGAAAATATCCCCTAAGAACCCGATACACTGTTATGACTATGACTCAGGAAACGAGTCATAACCACTCGTGGTGAATTGTCATGAGTGAGTCGTGGTCATAGAAATATGTAACAAAGAATCCTTCTAGTGTTAGAAGTCTAGCATACTACTCGTAGTCATACTTTATGAGTCATTGTCTAGACCCGTAGCATGAATACTAAAGGATCCAAGAATTAAGACTCAGAGTACAATTTCACCCACCGACTCACAGTCAGACATAATGAGTAATTAGGTGGCAAGTCATAGACATAATAGAATTTATCTAGAATCCCAAGATCCCAGGTAATGACATAACCAATTGTAATGAGTTGTGAGGTAAATCATAATGACTGGGAATGTGTTTTCCTGCATGTTTTTATAGGGACTTTTATGTCTTTTCCCACTCCCTTGAAAGCTAAACCCATGTTGTTTTGGCTTCATAATGGGTGGTATAAAAATCCCAAAAGCCTAAATCATAACATATTTATAAATTTAACCCAACAGAAATATAAGAGGCAATTCTTTTCTCTCTCAAGAGCAAACTAGGGTTCTTCAACCAAGTCTAATTCTCAAGAAGGTTCCTTCAAGGCTTCTACTTTAGGTATGTGGGATATTTATTTGTGGGATCCTTTCACCCATTGAGTCCCAAAGCTCTCTAAATTTCTTTAAGTTTAATTCTTTTTTTGTCTAGGGTTTCATGAGAACTGTGAATTTCATAACTTATCTAGTTAAACACTCAAGTTCCTTAATGAAAATATATCCCCTCATGATAATTATGTTTCCATATGTTTGATAATGCAAATGTCTACATCATAATTAGTACCTGATTTGGGTGTTACTCATAATTTCCCCATACCATGGATTGTTTAATATTTATCAAGATCTAATGACATTAGATAGTGTTTGTGGGTTATAAACACCCAATACATAGTTATTCTTATAAATCACTGTAATGCCCCACAAAATCCTCTTCCAGTTAGAGCGTATTTGGTAAAGTAAAAAATCTGAGTCTAAATATTTCAAAAATATCTTCCCAAGTATGAAATACTTTAAATCATGCGGGAATCTATTTGAGCATGAATTAAGAACATAGAGGTCCCCTAACTCAAGGACTAGTTGAAATCTTTCCTACCGTTCAAGTTTTAGTAAGTGTCATCAACTTCAATCGACCATAGCTCATTGTATATATTGAATTAGAGGACCTACTATATATCAAATGAAATCTCTTTGAATTATCTTTCCAACAATACCAATTTTGTCAAAAATAGATATCAAAACAAAGAGTTATGCCCATTTTACTCTAGCATGTCTGGCTGGGAAACTGGTGACAACAATTACGACAAGCCGTCACGCCCGTGATGGCCTTTCACCAATGTCATCATACCTGGGTAGATTTCTGACCCTGGTGACGATATTTTGTGACAAGCCATTATGCCTGTGATGGCCTATCACCAATGTCGTCAACGTTAACTAGAAACTCAAACTTTCACCCTTTTATGATGATAATTCGTGATGGCCCATCACCAACTTGACAGCTTATCACGGATGTCATCAGCTATTTTTTCAGCAATTTAAGGATTTTTTGCAAGGTTATTTTGGTCATTTTTCACCTTTTGAAAGCCTCTATAAATATGAGAACATTCATTCAAACCCTAATTTCTCCATTTCTCTTCCAATTCTCCAAAGAGAGAATAACTAGGATTTTATTCAACAATCCTAATCTTTCAAAAATTCATCCATAAATCTTTAAGATTTCTTATAGAATCAAGTTCCTCGTAGTGTGGGCTTCGAGAGTTATTTATTACAAGTGCGGATAGATTCTCAAGCATTCGAATTCATCCAATTTCAAAGAATAAGGTATGTAGATGTTGATTCTTGGGTTCTTTTCATCCAAGAAGCTCAAGAACCCTTTTCAAATCTCAAATATTTTTATGTTTATGAGTTGTTAATGATTTGTATGAGTTGAAATTGATGTTACATGTGTTGTTGAGTTTTGATTCATGTTTGTTTACAGGATTCATGAGCCTTGACCCTAGTAAGTGGAATCCATGTGATATTTGTGATGAATCTTTCTTATTTTACTCTCTATGTGATGTGTTCATATCAAATGGGTGTATAAATGGTTGAATGAGCGAAGCATGTTCCCCCTAGGTTTGATAAAGATCTTAGGTGAAGTATAAGGGCCATTGTAGTATGTTGAAGATGAAACCCCAAACTGTGAGTTAGTTTATGCATGCCTAGTGTTTGATAAAATGCCCAAGTGAATGAATTAGTCCATGGTAGTAGGAAATCCCCAAATAAGTGTGAACCCATGCACGTATAGTGTTTGTTGAAGGACCTTAGTGAATAAGTGGAGATGTGATAGTAGTAAATTCCTCAATTATGTGCTCTTGATATATGCTAAGTTTTTAATACATGCCAAGTAGTTAGCAAGTAGGTTATGACATAATAGTATGAAGTTTCCCCAAGCCATGTGATATCCAAACACATGTCAAGACTGATTTAGGTATGAAATAGTTGAGGTAAAACCTTGTTGAATGGAGTACGATCTAGTAGCATGTTTCCCATACGTTATTATATAATTGTGACTCAGAGATTCTTAAAGTGACCCCTGGGAAATTGTGATGATAAACTAATGTTTGTAATGGTGAACGAATTCTTGTGATGATGAATAAATGGAATGATTATGCTTTACTTTTATGTTATCAAGTTTTGAGGGTATTTATACTCGACAATAAAGTTGTTCTCTAGAGCCCGTGTCAGTTTCTCGATGATTTTAGTTGAGCCATGATTCTCAAAACTCAGTGAACTCTAGAACTCTGTATCCTTAGACAAGTGTAGAACTTAAGACTCAGTAATCTCATTTATCTTTGTAATCTATGTATCGTTAGTAATCTAGGCTCAGTCCTGTTATCAGCTCAGATCTAATAGTACTCAAGTGATTCAATTCTAATCTCAGAAGTGATTTGAGTAATCTATTCCAGCTCTATATCGTTAGTCAGATACCATAATTCGATACCTTTTCCATCTGATAAGGAACTAAGTAATCTCAGCGTAACATAGTCAGATCTTTTAAGAAACATGATCAGTATCAAATTTAGTTCAGTTGTGTTCAGTTAAGATTTTAGCTCAGAGTCTTTCAGTTGGGAGTAGAAACTAGCACCAAGCGAGGGAAGGGATGGCGGCTCCTAATCAGAGAGGCCGTGTCATTAGGAGTAATCCCTGAACTCCAGAACTGTGTAGCCAGCGTAGGATGCAGGATTCCCCATCAGTAGTGGCTATCACTATCATAGAGGTTTGACTATTATATTGCCTCAGGCTGACTTCCTGCAAAGGTTATCCTGTCAGAGAGGCTTCACCAGAGATGTATTTACCCATGGCACAGCATTGACACCCTTCCAGATGGGGTTATAGGTTGGACACCATCTGTGGTAGGTTGGGGTATGTCAGTTAAGTAACTACTTCCCATAGTTGTAGTTTCAGTATTAATCTTCATAAATCAGGACTATGTGGTATAACCATCTATCTGAGTGAGGAACTCAGATAGTTCCATTAATTTATGGACCATCCCATCAGATAGGCTTGGTCTCATATACAGATATTTATTATTATATCTAGAGATCTCCTATCAGAGATGCTTGATCTCAGTCTCAGACCATGTTGTCTATTCTTATTATCACATCTACAGATCTCCCACAAGATAGTCTTGATCTCCATCTCAGATTCTATTGAGTATTCTTATTGTTAGATTCAAACATGATCATACTTCTCATCATTGATAATTGCTTCTGAAATAATCTATTAGAAAAATCAATCTTTAATTCTGTCAGTCAAAAGTAGTAAGCTCAAAATTCAGTCTTTGATATAAGTACATCCAAACTCTCAGTTATCAGTATTAGATGAGTCAATGATTCAGTATCTCAGTGTCAGTAGTGATTTTAGTCTACAGTAAGGTGGTATCCGAGTTTTAGTATCTTGAGTTGCGATGATTGTGTTCATGGTCTGTGCATTCATATATGTGTTCTTTTATGGCATCTTCATGATTATTCAGTTTAGATATTATGCATGCATGAGCCCTTAAATTAGCCTACCTCGTCTACATACTTGGTACATTCTTATACTGACGTATTTGCGCTATGGTGTTTTATTTGACACTATAGGTTCAGAGGCACAGGATCTAGAGTATCCTTAATAGTTCAGTCCCAGTCAGCAGCAGTAGTAGTGAGTCCTCTTTTTTTAGGAAGAATCTCAGTTTATTATTATTATTTCAGGCGTTGTTTATTTTCAGTTGATGGAGTTAGTTGGGGATCTTTCCCATCAACTCTATAGTTCAGAAAGTTTAGAGGTCTTTTCAGATAGATGTATTAGTATTCAGTTTTCTGTATTATGAGTATTCATAGATGTGTTGAACCTTATGGATAGTTTCCGTATTTATTTCTGATATTATGCAGTGTAAAGGTACAGAGATCAGTAAAGGGTTAGCTTGTGGTCCTTCGGGGTTATAAGCACCATGTGACGTCTTGGGATAGGATCCTGGGGCATTACAATCACAAATGTTAAGTTTTAAGTCATTCAGATTGTACTTGTATCATTAAATTCATAATGCTATTATGTTGAGCATATGTCAGTATCAGTGATGTTAAGCCTTTTATTAGTACTAGTGTCAGTTTAGTTGGTCATAGGACTTAGCACCAGTGAACCTAGGGATAAGGCTTACCATCACATAAAGGACTGAGACCATTAGTAGAAGTGCCAAAGTTCTAAAACTACGTAGTAGGTATAGGTTATGAGAGGTCACCTACCATTTGAGGAATGACACTCTCTTAGTTATCATTTGTAAATAGAGTATTAAAACCCTGGTTCTTTGTGACATTATGTTAGTGGATCTACATAACCAGTGTTAGTACCCGTGGCAAGGTACCAACACCATTCTAAGTAGGGTTACAGGTTGGACCCTGATTAGCTTAAATTGGGGTATGTCGGTAATATGATATCTCCCACAATTTTAGTTCAGTATTAAGACTATATCAGTTCAGGTTTGCTTGACCAAGTGTCCATATATCAATTATCCAGTTATTCAGATTATTTCAGTATATGTTTATGATTGGTCTTGTATTCTATTTCTATGTTCATTCATTCATACTCTATTTATATGTATATCTGTTTGTTCTTATCTCACATACCAGTACTTTCAAAGTACTGACCACATACTCTATTTTATGCTATGTTTTCTGATAACATAGATTTGGACACTCAGTTCCTCGATGTACTTAGACTGTTCGTGTGCCACTCAGGCACTACATTGGTAAATCCTCATCAATCAAGGACTAAGGTTTTTATTTATCATTCTTTCCTATATATCAGTTCATGTTTATTTCTTAGTCAAAGTTAGTTGGGTACCTTTCCTAACAACTAATCATGTTTTAGAGTCTTTCAGACAATTGGAAAATTAGTTGAGTTTTCAGTAATGTGTTTCAAAATTCTTTTATATTGACTTGACTAAATCTTTTATTTAGTGTTCCATGCAGTATTTTGTTATTTTCTTTCTTTATTCACAACTAATGAAAGACTATGAATGAACTTGGGGTTACTTATGACCTTAAGCACCATATTACAACTAGGGGGTAGTCTCAGGTCATGACATGGATATTTTTATTTTTGGACCCAAGGTCGTGATTATGATATTATTGGATTTTAGAAAGTGTTTTATCCTTTTAAAGGACCTGTCTATAGTTTAGAGACATTTAGATGCTTATAATCTTATTGTTCGAATACTGGTGATGGAATTCATAGATTTGACATATTCATGTTCACTAAAAAATGAAAATGGTACAATTCTAACTAATAATATAGTTTTACTACTTTTTTCCTAAAAAGGGATTTACTCCCACTTTTTACTTTTAAAATGAATTTCTTCACGAGAATTTTACCATTTTAATGAATAACTTATGAGCCTTTGAGACTAAAAATAATATCTAAGAGATATGCCCAAGATAGATTTCAATCTATGATTTGCTACTATTATTTACCTTAATTTAAGAGAGATTCCAACCAATACAACATATTTATGATGATTTAGTCCTAAAGTTTACCCTAGGTTATGGATTTATGGACTCACACTCTTTTAGTTACAATTCTAGCCCATGCATTTATATTTATATATATTATTTGATAGAGTGGTTTGAAGATGATGGTTATTTAAAATCCTAGATTATATCAAGGTCGGTGCATACGGGTACTATTAAACCTACTAAGTTCCCCTTCACCCGTGAACCATCACTCTAGAGAAGAGAGGTTGTCATAGGTCCTGCCTTTGTGAGCCAATGATTTGGACCAGGTATTTACACTGTGTTACTTTATTGTACTTGCATTGGTAATGTTATTATGGATTTATGCTGCATTAATCCTTGATGTGCATTGCCTATCACCAGTATGTGCCTATATTGATGAGTCTTATAGGGGGTTACATAGGTATGGATGATTAGTATTGCTTGTGGTGTGTTGTGTACTGATTGGACCTTCCAAGTTATGGGGCCTAATTTAGGCATTATTTATCTGGGCTAGTTGTTTACCTTACATTGTTATTGTTATTATGGTTTGTTCATCATAGATTAATTATTGGACTGGTATTTATATTCAAGGTATGATTCTTATTCCTTTATGTTATGGTTTTTTATCACGCATGATTATCCCCTGGTTAGTCACTGTGCTTTTAGACCAACATTATGTTAGCACTAGTTCCAACTATAGTTAGGATGCCTTAAGATGCTAGGATGACTAGTTTAGGTTATACCATTGCATTAGACTAGTTTATGTACATATATTTATATATGTAGTTATAGTCTTCCTTCATGTGTTCATGTTGTATATCCATACTTTAGCCTTGTATACTATTATATAACCTTTATCTTCGCTTTATTTATATATGGGCCAACGATATACTATAAAGTACTTAGGTTCCTGAGTACGGCTAGAATAGGATAGTTTATCCTCATTGCCTCCTTTGCTTTACTATGTTAACTACCTAGATATTTTAGCATAGTTTACATTCTTGCTTACATGTTTTGTTTATTTGCATTATCTTTAGAGCTTAGTCGATAGTTGCCTACTGATTACCACATATTTGGTACTTATACTACACTTTTATAACCTGCAAATCATAGTAGATGTTTTTGTCATTGTTTTATATGTCATGTTGAGCAGCTATAGTTTGGGTATGTAGGGTATCTTACTTACATTTGGAGTATTATTATTCTCCCTCTTATGTACTAGACTATCTCTATGTTGTATTCATATATGGTTGTATCAATATATTTATATTGTACTTCATGTTGTAGTCTCATTATATTAGAAGCTCTTATACTGATTCCACTAAGCTTTTGGACTAGCTTGTGTATTTAATCCTTTTCACTATAGTTATTGCATATTTTTCCTTTATTTGTCTTAGTAGTTTGTAACTAGTAGTTCTAACCTATGGGTTGGCTGACCTACTAGTGAATTATAGTAGGTTCCATTATGACTTGAGAAATTGGGTCATGATAAATAGGTATTAGAGCCTAGGTTAATCTATATATTAGTAAAAGAGCATGGTGTCTAGTAAAGTGTTGGAAATTGGGGAAGAGACGTATGCAACCTATCTTTGAGAGGCAATAAGGCATTCTTAGGAAATTTTTTTCTTGACTATTTGTCATGTATCAGTATGTTTATGAGCCTCAAGTACGTTACTTAACTCTATTCTTTGTCAAATAAATGATTTGTGGTTATCAAAAGATATAGATGGGACTTTGACATGCATTTCTAGAGCTTTAGTGTAGCATTAAAATAGGGAATCAAAGATGGATATCAAATATTTTTAATATCAATCAGAGAATTTAGGGCCAACCTAGGCTCTGATGGAGCTCATGACTGCTTCAACCTTTTGATATTTAGCATTGGGGATCCTAAGTCATTTTATGGATACCTTAAATCCAATGATGATATTTGGTTCATCAAGGAGTTCTCAAGATAGTGTTGGGTTTTTTTGGTGTTTGTCAGGGTTCCTTAACAGTTTTAGAGTATGAGATTTGGTTTCTTGAGTGGGCTAAACATATTTCTATGTTATATCCTTCACAACATGACATGGTGTGTGAATTTATTAAAGTATTAGCATTGTCACTCTATTTAGCATCAGAGCATTTGATAGCAAGTAAGACTTTATTCTTTCAGGTTGTTAATCATGCAATGTCCATAAAGAGACCATGTATTGAGACTTGTAAAGTTAGCAGTAAAAGGTCAGGTCACCAGTATAATGTTATTGGTATTTCATCTAGGAGTAAGAATCTTATTGATAAAGGTCAGCTACACTTGCAGCTATCGATTATATATAGGTAGAGTCTCAGGATATGAGTGGCTCTTAAATTAGTCTTAGTGATCATAGAATGCAGAGTTCTTTTCAAACTTTGTAGAGTATTTGGTATAGGGCTATATGCTATGGTAGCCATTCTGGATTCGAAGAGATAGCACCTCAGAGTATTCCAGGATCATGCTTTGATTATGGTGAGATGGGACATTATTCTAGAGAGTGCCTCAGACATAATTTGGTTGTTTAGATAGTGTTAGAATATGTTTCTCTCCAGCCTAGAGTTACTGAGAAGTGTTACAATTGTGGGGAAAGGGGAGGTTAATTTTAGTAAGGAGTGCTATTGGATTGGTTGGTCCAACAATTTTGATCATCTCATATTTATCATCAGATTAGGGCTTTAGGGGCTTGCTACGACTGTAGAGAGATTGGTCATAAGTTGAAATAGGGTCCCGGGCGTAGGATTAGTAGTCATCTAACTTATTCATATTAGTATTGTCATATTTTAGCACCTTTAGTTAGAAGCAATACGTTTAGTGCCTTAGTTAATGATTCAGACGCATAGTCTAAGTTTGGACCTACTCAAATTTGTTTTTCCTCAGACACGTAAGGCAAATGATTTCAAATTTCACTGTGATAGGTGTGCCTTTTATTTCCTAACTTTACCTTTCATATGTTTCTATTGGGGTTCTCATATCTATCAATGATTACATATCTTGGTAGGTTTATATTAATCATTGTGTGCCTTGATATATAGTTCATGATTATATAACTACCCTGATACATTATTTTATTAAGTAATGGATAGAGTGGTTCAGTGATATTTCCATGGGGGTGTAGCATTTCGGTAGGAGTCTTATGTACCTTGGTTTATTAGCCTTTGTGTGGCCCTATAGTGGTACTTGTTGTGTATTTTATTTTGGTACCTCCTATTTCTTATATTGATGTTTATATTACTATTGTTATTATTATCATTGTTTGATATTTATTGATTCTCACTTGGTAGATGACTAAACTAGTAGTATCTAGTTAGACTTTTCATTCCTCGTAGTTATTATTTGTTAGGTTAGGAGGCTAGCTTGGTTGGATGATTTCTATTTTATAGCAAGCTGAGTTTGGTGGTCATTTTATTTGTCTATTATTGAGGCTAGATCAATTGTGGAGTGTATTACGATAGTGAAGGTATTTGGACTTCCCATTAGTCTATTGTGGTTTGAGAGTTGATGATTGGGTTATGAATCCTATTTTAGAGTTTGACTAGTTTGGGGTTCCATTCTTCTATGTTAACTAGTCTATCATCCAGTAGTGGTTTTGATGTTGATGTTAAGAGGCCTTGGATGCATCTTTTAGGTTTATACGGTTTTTCTCTTGCTGATAGCTTTAATTTTAGTATCGATATGGAGTTATGTACTCCATCCTTATTACAATGTGGTTCTTGCTCTAATGGAGTTACGAGAGGTTGATATAGGTGAACATTTCTCTGACCATTTGTTAAGTTGGTAAATTAAGTATTCCTTGTCAAGATAAAGTATTAGATTATTTTATTTTCAACTAAGGTTGTACTTTTTGAGATGCTAGAGATTTGGAAATTACTTGTGCGATTGCAGCCTAAGTGAGTTCATAAGTATGGTTTGGTGGTTCGTGCCCTTGAACGGATATGGAGTTGTTTTCTTATGCTTTCAACTTATGGTTTATCCTCCATTGTGATGTTGTTCTTCAACTATGTTTCAATTTTGACAATGGTACGATCCAGCAATGTTATGTCTGATTGGGGTAGAAATGTTGATTTAAGTATTTGGCCTTAGATCAGACTTATTGGCTTAGTTTGAAATTTGACACCTTGGAATAGTGATTTAGAGGTTATGATAGATTAGGAGTGCAACTACTTACTTATCTGCTGGTTTGGTTTCGGTGGCTAAGATCAAGTAGTTCAGCCTTAGTGTTGAGATTCCAACTAGAAATTATAGAGCTTGTATGCAACCTTTATTTCTTGACTTATCTTAGTTTAGATTTCATCTATAGGCTATCTAAGCCTATACTATATTTATCTTTTTTATCTTTTTCAGTCCAAATGAATTATGGTTGATAGGTTTTCAAATGATATTTCGTTAGCATGATTGGTTCCTTCAACTTTGACCTTGGCTTTTAGGTATTGTAGTGATTTTTAGACGATCTACTCAGCATGAGTATTATGCTTGAATTGAATTCTGCGTGGCTTATTCCCTAGATGGTAGAATACATTAGAGCGGATCATTTCCTGGTGAGTATGCATGCTTTGGACTCTTGGCTTTCAATTTTGGATGTTCATTTTGACCAATTGTAGCACTGGCATAGATTTTGGACCTTGGATATCTCTATTTGTATGCCCAAGTAGCACCTTATGGGCTTATTCTCACACTTTCCTGTATGGATTTTCAGTGGATTACCTTTAATTCCTCAAGGTCAGTATGATAAAGTTTCGTGGGCAGGACTCGAGTGACTTTCTTCATGGTCTAGAGTGGAAATCAAGTTTGGAAAGGCAAAAGAAAGTTATAGTTGGATTTTGGAGTTGATTGCATGGTTTATGCCTTGGTTACCTTAGGCTTTAATAAGTTTTCGCTTGGTTTTGGTGGTGTCGATATGGTATCAGTATGGCGTGGTTAAAAATATGTGCATTATCCTTCCATAGTTCAGTTGGAGGCCAGTTGGTGGTTGAAGTTGAGTATTAGTTATTTTAGAGTGAAATACGGAAGTTGGTTTGAAAAGGGATACATATGGCGAAATCCCTAGGAAATATTGCTTCTTAATAGAAGTTGTCTGGGGAGTCTTGCTCAAAGAATATGGGCCCACTACCTCATCCTTTTGACTTTTCATGCCCCTTCTATCCATTGACTTTCGCATATGAAAGTCCTTTTAGTAGTGGATATTATAATGATCCTCTTGGTTATTTCATCGATTCGCATGCATTTCCAATATTTTTATCCTTCCGATAGCAGTTATAGGTCATTTATGATTTAAAGGAATTATCAATTAGATTATTGGATAGTTTGTTTGGGTTTTATGCTCATTTACCTATTTTAGAGCTTTCCCTATTTAGGATTTGGTCTCAAACCAAAAATCCTAGTAGATGACTTCGAATAAGAATTTTGACAGCGTCAGGATCTTTGAAATGTTGTTTTTAGGCTAGGGAGACCCTTGATTCAAGTACTAAGGCTTCTAGACTCATGTTGGGCTATTGGGTGAATTATATAAAAAATTGAACTGTAGGTCTGGGAACCATATTTAGTCAAAAAAATCTTGAATAAAAGTTTAAATGATTTCATTGAGTCTGGGACATCAAATTTGGTATGGTAGCATAGTTGTTTTTCACATGGGGTTTGAACGAATATTGAGCACCCAATCGAAGTACATTTGGACTTAGAAAAATCTAATTCTTAGCAACAACTGGTGTAAATAATTAAGCAATTATTTAATCGGTTATGCAATCATATGACCACTTAAGTGACTAGCCTTGTTCACCTATGTTGCTTAAGTGAAGACACCATCGCTTAAGAAAAAGTCACTTAAGTAACACTGGGCTGCTAATGAAAAGGTTCGACCTGCCATTGGGGATCGCTTGAGCGATCTTTGGGTTGCTTAAGTAGTGATCCTTTAAATGAATCTCGCTGGTGTTATCTCACCCAAATTTCCCCTTTATTTTCTCAATCCATTTATGCCATTTCGACTGCTTTAGGAGAGGGAAAGTGTGGGCAATCTTCAGTTGAGCCAAGGTAAGTTAATTCAACACTCCTTGGCCATTTTCCATTTCTTATGCCTGTTTAATTCCATTATTTCTTGTACATTCTTAGGTTTTGGTCTTAAAATTCCTAAAATTTAAGTGTTGATTTGAGACCCTATTTGTGTACCATTTGTGCTAAACTTTAAAGCACACATTCCTTCCTTGTCCTTCAAGGGTACAAATGATGGATTCAATTTCAGATGCTATTTATGGGCCTCGGGGTCCCTTTATTGACATGAATTTTGATCTGACCCTTAATATAGCAATGTGGATCTTGCTTTACTTTTAACAACATTAAGATTACTATTTTGATAGCGTGATGCCATTTTGAGTTTATGGGGAAAGAGAAGGAAAATTATTTAAGGATATCAAAGATTTTGATTTGGTGTCGAGGTAGGCTTCTATCTACTATTCTTCATGAGATGGTGTATTATATATGTTTCATGTCATATAGAAATGTTAGGATATTATATTGGGTAGAACACTGTAACGTAGCTTAATTTATGAGTTTCAGGAATAGAAGGATAATTCACCCTTTAAGTGAAATACTTAGTATGCTTCTAGTATTCTGTTACCCATAGGTTGCTAGCATTTTAGGCATAGTTGAGGCTAAAGAACCTTTAGTATAATTCTTACTATGATACTCGATGGATTGTGATAGTTTCCTAGACAATGATATGGTTGTGTCGGATATATGTTTTAATGGGTCCAAGTCTGTGAATGTGAAATTGGTTGGATTTTGAGAAGTGTTTTATACTTGTAAAGGACGTGGTCGTAGTTTATCGATATTTAGATGCTTATAATTGTATTGTTTGAACACTATTTATGACAGGCATAGGTTCTGTATATTCATGTTTACTAAAAACTACAAATGGTATGATTCCAACTAAAAATATTGTTTTACTACTATTTTTCCTAAGAAGGGATTTATTCGCACTTTTCACTTTTAAAATGAATTTATTTATAATGGAAATTGTACCATCTTAGTGAATAACTTATGAGCCTTTGAGACTAAAGTAATGTTTTAGAGATTTGATTGAGATAGATTCTTATCCATTATTTGCTACTACTATTTACCTCGATTAAGTGAGAGAGTCTGACCCTATCTACCCTTTAATGATGATTTAGTCATGGAGTTTCCCCTGGGCAATGGATTTATGGAGTGGATTGATGATGATGATAGTTACTAAAAATCCTGGATCAAGACCAGATCAGTATATAGGGGTACTCTTGGACCCTCTATGGGCCCTTTTATTCATGAGTCATCGTACCATAGAAGAGAGGCCATGATAGGTCATTCCTTTATGAGTCTTCGAGCTAAAAGAGGTGGATACACCTGGTTACTTTATGATACTTGGATCCATTATGGTATTATGGATTCACTTTGCACTCACCCTTATATGTGTGTTTCCTATCACTAGTATACACCTATATCTATTAGCCTTATGTGGAGTTTCGTAGGTATAGGTGATGGGTATTGCTTGTATGTGTTGTGTGCTAATTGGACCTTTTGGGTTATGGGGCCCAATTTAGGTATTATTTGTCCAGGCTACCTGGTTCCCTAATATTGTTGTTATTATGGTTAGTTCATGACAAGTTGATTATTGGATTGGTATTGATATTTGAGGTATGATTCTAATTTCTCTATCTTGTTGTTATTTTATAACACATGATTATCTCATGGTTAGGCATTATTGGTTTAGTCCTGATTGTGTTAGCTCTAGTTTCTACTATGGTTAGGAGGCCTTAAGATGTTGTTATGACTACTTTAGGTGGTACCTTTAGGTTATCCTTGTTTATGTACATACATTTATATATGTAGATATGGTATTACCGTATATCCCTCCCTTCCTTCATGTGTTCATGTTCTATATCCATTCATCGACCTTGTATACAATTATATATTCTTCACCTACTCTTTATTTGTATATGGGCAAGCGATAAATGGTATAGTGCTTTGGTTCCTTAATATGGATAAAATAGGATAGTTTTTCCTCATTTCCTCCTTAGCTCTATTGTGTTAGTTTCCTAGATATTTGAGCGTAGTTTATATTCTTTCTTAGACCATGTATTTTATTTTCATACTACATTTTTGTACTCTACAGATATGTTGTCACTGTTATTGTGCATGTCATGCAAAGAAGCTATAATTCGGGGATTTACGGTAAGCTTCTGGCATTTACTGTTATTATTCTCCCTATTATGTACTAGACAAAAATTTATGTTATATTCAGAGATGGGTTGTATTAGTACGTTCATTTTCTACTTCAAGTTGTAGTCTCATTACATCAGAAGTCCTTGTACGAATTTCACTATATTTTAGGACTACCTTGTGTATTTTAGCCTTTTTACTATATTTATTTTGCATTGTCCCTTCATTTATCTTAGTAGTCAATTACTAGTAGTTTTGGACTGTGTATTGGATTATCTACTGGTGGGTTCTAATAGATGCCATCATAATTTGAGAAATTATGTTGTGACAAATTGGTATCATAGCCTCAGTTTACTGGTGTTGTTATAAGATCTTTGTATCTAGTCGAGTCCTATAAATTGAGGCAAAGAAATCCATAACCTATCTTTGGCAAGTGAAAAGGCATTCTTAGGAAATTCTTTTCTTGACTTCTTATAGAGTGTTCGTATTTCTATGAGCCTCAGTTATGTTCCTTGACTCTATTCTATCCCACATGGACGATGCAAGGTTGTTGATAGATACAAATAGGACCTTATTGTACATTTTAGACCTTTAGTACAACAAGGGACCAGGGAGTCAAGAATGGATGTCGAAGATCTTCAGCATCAGTCAGAGGATTTGGGACCATCCCAGGCTCTGATAGGGCTCGTAACTGCTTTGGCCTATCGAGATTCAACATTAGAGATCCTAAATTTTTTATGGAAACCTCACAACCAGGGATGACATTCAGTTCATCAAGCAGTTCTCAGGCCAGAGTTGGGTTTGTTGGTATTCATTAAAGTTCCTTATCAATTTTAGATTATGAGATTGGGTTTCTTAGGTGGGCGAGGCATATTACAATGCTATATCCTTTAGAGAATGGCATGGTGTGTGGATTTATTAGAGGATTATAATTGTGACTCTATTTAGCATCAATGCATTTGTTAGCACCTGGATCTTCCTCCTCTCAGGTTGTTGATTGTGTGAGGGCCACAAAGAGAGTATGTATTAAGACTTATGGTGCTAGCTGTAAAAGGGTATGTCATCAGTACAGTGCTATTGGTATTCCATCTGGAAGTGTAGATCCTCCCGATGGAGGTTATATTTACTTGTAGCCTATCAATTCTGCATAAGTAGTGTCTTCTTCTATAGGTGGCTCTCAGATTAGTCGTGGTGATCACAACGTGAAGAGTTCTCTTCAGACCAGAAGTACTTTGAAGTATTCCAGAAACTTGTTTTGGTTATGGCAAGATAGGACATTAGTCTAAAGAGTGCCCCAGATGGGAGTTGGTTTTTCAGATAGACTTAGAATATGTTCCTTACCATCTAGAGTTCCTAAGATGTGTTATAATTGCGAAGAGGATAGTCATTTCTATAGGGAGTGCTCTCGACATTAGTTGGTCAGCTAATTAAGGTTAGTTCGTATTTCTCTTTAGGTTAGGACTTTAGGGGTTTGCAACAATTGTATAGTGATTGTTCACTGGTCTAGAGAATGTCACTCGCATGGGATTATTAGTAGTTTAGCTTATTCAGATCAGTCCTACAGTGTTGTAGAAACTTCAGGTAGAGGTAAAGCGCTTAGCGCCTTAGTTGATGATTCAAATGCGTACTTTATTTTTGGACCTATTGAGATTCAATCCCATCGGGCATATCAGGCATGTGATTTCCAATCCAATAATGATAGGTGCACCTTTTATTTCCTACCTTTACCTTTTATTTGAGTGTATTGGGGTTCTTGTACCCATCGACGATTGTATTCCTTAGTAGGTTTATATCAACTGTTATGTTCCTTAATATGGAGTTCATGATTATATGACTACCCCCATAGATTATTTCTTTTAGTAGTGGATAGAGTGGATTATTGATATTTCCCTGGGGATGTAGCATTTGGGTTCAAGTCAAATTTACCTTGGCATTTGGCATTCTTGTGGCCCTATAATGGTACTTGTTCTTGATTTGATTTTGGTACCACCTATTCTTTATATTGATGTTTATATTACTGTTGTTATGATTGTCATTGTTTGATGTTTATTGATCCTTGCTTGGTAGATGACTAGACTAGCAGTATCTACTAAGAATTTCCTTTCTCATGATTCTTATTCATTGGTTTGGGTGGTTAGCTTGGTTGGATGATTTCTCTCTTATAAGCGAGGTAAGGGTTGGTCATTTTCTTCTTCTTTTGGCGAACCTAGATCGGTATGGAGTAGATTATTATAGTGAAGGTAAGATGACTTTGCATGGTTATAATATGATTCTAGAGTTGGAGTTTGGGTTATGCAACCCGTTTCTGAGGTTGACTAATTTAGGGATAATTTTTCTAATTTGTCTAGTTCATCACAAGATAGTTTTGATGTTAATGTTCAGATGTCTTGGATTTGTCTTTGTAATTTATTGGCTTTTTCTCCTGGTGATAGCTTTATTTTAGTATCGGTGTATAGTTGGATACTCTATTCTTATCGCAATGTGGTTCTTCCTCTAGTGGAGTTACGGGAGGTCGATATAGGTGACCGTTCCTGTGACTACTTCTTAAGTTGGTAAATCAGGTATTCATTGCAAATATAGAGTATTGGATTGTCCAATTTCCGACTAAGGTTGTATTTTTCTTTTTCAGTTGCTAGAGTTTTAGCTATTACAAGTACAGTTTACAGCCTTGGTGAGTTACTTAGTATGTTTTGGTGGTTCGTGCCCTCTAGCAGATAAGGAGCTAATTGCTTGGGCTGTCAACTTGTGGATTATCCTCCATTGTGATGTTATTTTACAACTATGTTTTGATTTGGGCTTTGGCGTGATCTGTAAGGATATGTCTGATTGGGGTAGTAAGGTTAATTTGGCTATTTAGCCTTAGATCAAAATTGTTGGATCAATTTTTGATTGGACGCCTTGAAATAAAGATTTGGAGGCTATGATAGATTTTGTATGTGAATTCTTACCAATCTTAAGGTTTGGTTTGGGTGGTTAAGATCGATCGATTCAGCCTTAGTATTAAGATTTTAGCTTAAAGTTGTAGAGATTGGGTGCAACCTTCTTTTCCAGAATTGACTCGGTTGGGATTTCATTTATAGGATGGATAAGCCTACTCCGTGTTTACCTATTCAATCTTTTCAATCCAGATGGATCGTGATTGATAGGTGTTCAGATGATAGTCTGTTGGCACGGTATTGGTTCTTTCAGCTTTGACCTCTAGTTTTAGGTATGGTTTTGATTTTTGGATGATCTACTCAGCAAGAGTAGTATGCTTGAGTTGGATTCAGCTCATTGGTGGGTTACCTTGGAGTGGATTATTTCGTGGTAAGTGTGTGTACTTTGGAATCTTGCCTTTAAGTTTGGATGTTCATCCGAACTAGGTATAGCACTGAGATAGACTGCATACCTTGGTTATCTCCATTTGTATGTTCAGGTAGCGCCTTATGGTCTTATTCTTATACTTGGCATCCTAGATTTTAAGTAGATTAGAATCAGTTACTCAAGGTTAGTGTGATGGAGTTGTGCGAGTAAGACTCAAGTGACTATCTTCTTGGTGTGGAGTGGATAGCCAGTTTAGAAAGTCAAAAGAAATTTATATTTGTATATTGGAGTTGGTTGCATGGTTCATGTCTTAGTTGCCTTAGGCTTGGAAGATTTTTTGCTTGGTAGTGTTGGTGTCAATATGGTAATAGTATGTCGTCATTTGTATTTGTTTGCATAAGCCTCCCTCGATTCAGTTGGAGGCTAGTTTGTGGTTGATGTTTAGTCTTTATTGTATGAGAGTGAACTACCGAATAGATTCCTTGAAATATTAATTCTTTATAGAGGTTATCTAGGGTATCTAGCTCTGAGCATTTAGGCCCAATATCTATCCCTTCTAGTTTTTGTCCCCCTCTTATCCATTGACTATCACGAATAAAAGTCCTTTTTGTAGTGGATATTGTAATAATTTTTTTTATTTCCTCAATTTGCACTGATTTTCTGCATTTCGAGCCTTCTCAGAGCAACTACAGTTCATTTAGCAGTTTATAGAATTGTCGATTTGGTTATCAGATAGTTTATTTGGGTTTTAGGGCCATTTCCCTATTTTGGAGATTTTGATGTTTATGATATGGTCGCAGAACAAAATTCTAAGTATATCACCACAGATGAGAAGTGCTACAGTGCTATCAGCTTTGGAACATTAATTTTAGGCTATGGGTAGCCCTGGTTCAAGTCACGAAGCTTCTAGACTTGTGTTAGACTACTAGGCGAATTTTATAAAAAATGAAACTATAGGTGTGGGACCCATATTTAGTTGAAATGATATTTAATGAAATTTTCAATGATTCCATTGATTCTGAAACGTCAAATTTGGTATCGTAGTGTAGTTCGTTTGCACACACGAGGTTCCATATGAATCTCGAGCACCCAATCAAAGGCCATTTGGACTTATTAAAATCTGATGCCTAGCATCAGCTGGTGGTATCACAAAAGCAACACCTGGATGATGAAGAGACCAGCCTTGGTCCACCTAGTCGCTCAAGCAAAGACCTCATCACTTAAGAAAAGGTTGCTTAAGAGACACTGAGTTGTTAAAGGAAAGGTTCACCCAGCCATTGGGGATCGCTTAAGTGATCTTTTGGTTGTTTAGGCTATGGCTGCTTAAGCGATTATTTGATCGCTTGAGTGAATCCTGCTAGTGCTATATCATCTTCCTCCCTAGATTTTTCCCTCATTCTCTTAATCCATTTTCACTATTTTTAAGAGCTTTGGAAGAGGGAAAGTGTGGGCAATCATCCATGGAGCTAAGGTAAGTTAATTCAGCACTCCTTGGTTATTTCCCATTACTTTTACCCGTTAATTTCCTTCATTTTTCTTGTAAATATTTAGTATTAGGTCCTAAAATTCCTAAAATTTTATGGTTGATTTTTGACCCAATTTGTGCTCAACTTTTGAGCACATATTCCCTGCCCTTCAATAGACCTCATGACAGATTCAATATCAAATTTCATTTACAGGCCCAAAGAGCCTGTTCTTGACCAGAATTTTGACTCAACCCTTAATATAGTAATATAGGTCTTTTTTTATTCCAAAAGGCATGTAGATTACTATGTTGTAGAGTGACAACATTTTGGTATTTTGGAGCAAAGACAGATGGCTTGTGCGCGATTTAAGTAATTTGATTCAGCATAGAGGTAGGCTTTTGCCTACTCTTATTCATGAGATGGTGTATTATATATTCTTCATGTTAGATAGTGATGTTAGGATGTGCTACTACGTAGAACACTGTGACTTAGCCTAATTTATGAGTTTGGGGGCTAGAAGGGTAATTGACCCTTAAGGTGAAATATATTGTATGCTTCTAGGATTCTGTTACCCTAGGTTGCTAGCATGTTAGGCATAGTTAAGGATAACGAACCTTTACTATAATGTTTACTACGATGCTCAATGAATTGTGATGGTTTCTCGAACAATGATATGGTTAGTCAGATATATTTACTATTAGGCACAAGGCTGTGAGTATGCTATTAGTTGGATTTCTGAAGTGCTTTATCCTTGTAAAGGAAGTGTCTATAGTTTATAGTCAATTATATGCCTATAATCTTGTTGTTTGAATACTAGTGATGACATGCATAGATTCGATAGATTCATGTCACTAAAAACTATAAATGGTACAATTCCAACTAAAAATATTATTTTACTACTATTTTTTCCTAAAAATGGAATTTATTTCCACTTTTCACTTTTAAAATGGATTTTTTCATAACATGATTTGTACCATATTATGAGTAACTTATTAGACTTTGAGACTAAAAAATGATCTTTTAGAGATTTGATCAAGATAGATTCCAATTCATAGTTTTCTACTACTATTCAATCCTGGTGTTTACCCCTGGCAATGAATTTATAGACTCACACTCTTTTAGTTACAGTTCAAGCCCATGCATTTATATATATATATATATATATATATATATAAATGTATACTAGTGGACAAAGTGGATTGATAATGATGATGGTAATTATAAATCGTGGATCTGGACCAGGTCGATGTATAGGGGTACTCTCAAACCCCCAAGAGCCCCTTCGTCTGTGAGCTGTCGTGCCAAAAAAGAAAGGTCATCGTACGTCCTACCTTTTAAAGTTATCGAGTTAGAGAAGGTGTATACACTTGGTTACTATATCATGCTTGTATCGGTTATGGTATTACGGATTTACTTTGCATTCATCCTTGCAAGCACATTGACTATTCCCAGTATACGCCTATATATATCAACCTTATGGGTATTGCATAAGTATAGGTGATGAGTATTGTTTGTGGTGTGTTGTATGTTGATTGGATCTTCTAAGTTATGGGGCCCAATTTAGGTATTGTTTTTCTAGGTTATCCAGTTATCTTATGTTATTATTGTTATTTATGGTTAGCTCGTTAAAAGTTGATTATAGGACTAGTATTGATATTCAAGGTATGATTTTGATTCCTTTACCTTACGAATGATTATGTTAGCATTAGTTCCTACTATGGTTGGGAGACCTAAAGATGCTAGTATGAGTAATTTAGGTTGTACCTTTGAGTTAACGTTGTTTATGTACATACAGTTATATATGTTGTTATGGGATTACCATATATCCCTCATTTCCTCCATGTGTACATGTTGTATATCCATTCCTTAGCCTTGTATACTATTATATATCCTTCATTTTTATATGGGCCAGCAATATACAATATAGTGCTTAGGTTCCTGAGTATGGTTAGAATATGATAGTTTATCCTCATTGCCCCCTTAGCTTTACTATGTAAGTTTCCCTAGATATTTTAGCATAGTTTTCTTTCTTGATTATTTGTGATGTATATTTGCATTATCTTTGGAACTCAGTCGGCAGTTTTCTACTGAGTACCATGTGTTTGGTACTAACACTATACTTCTGCAGCCTGCAAATTACAGTTTGGGTTCTCGTTGTTGTTGTGTATAACGTACCGAGTAGCTATGGTTCGGGGATGTAAGGTGCGCTCTTGGAGTTTGGAGTATTACTATAGTCCCTCTTGTGTACTAGACTAATTTCTATGTTGTATTCAGAGATGAGTTGTATTACTATATTCATTTTTTACTTTATGTTTTATCTTCTTATATTAGAAGCTCGTGTACTGATTCCACTAGGTTTTGAGACTATCTTGTGTATTTTTGACATTTTACTCTATTTATTCCACATCCTTTCTTCTTTTCTCTCGATAACCTTTTATTAGTAGTTTTGGACTACAGGTTGGCTTACCTACTGGTGGTTTATAGTGGGTGCCATCATGACTTGAGAAATCGGGTCATGATAGCTAAACCCCAATTTCTACCATGAGCATGGTGGCGATTTCTATGAATTCTAGAAAGTAAATCAAATTTTGAGAGTATAAAAAACTTACATATAGATATCAAACCCCCAAAAGTGCAAAAAATTGCCCATTACTAAGCCTCAACTCATTTTTCAAAAAGTGGGACGAAAAAAATGACTATTTTGGTTTTAAAAACTAGAATTCAACATTTTTTATGCTGCAGCGGTACCGGTGCGATGGAAAAACCCCCGCTGCAGCAATTTGCAGGCTTATTGTGACCACGCTACAACCGCACATTTATCGCTATAGCTGTCCCATAGTAATAACTCTCAGAATCTTCTTAGTTCAAGCTATTTTCAAACCCACCACTCGAGATATGACATAGTGAACCAACCTTTTCAGAATAAACTCTATAATTATAGTTTCGTTAATCGATTTTACGTACTAAAAGTTTTTGCGACTTCTTAAACCCGCCCACTATTACAAAATCAATACAAACAAACTTATCAACACTCTATTTCCTATCATATTTCCTTAGACCATCACGCCCTTAAAATACATCAAGACTAGGCTAGCCATAAATTTTTCAAAAGTTTATCTAAAAAAAGATAAGCGAAGCTTATACTCTCTATTCTAGCGTAACGATGATTTAGGTCGTTACAATTAGAGAATGGGGTTGTTGTTCGTTATTAAAAAGGAAAGGAATAGGGCTTTAACAGTATATACACTTAGTATTTGTATAATATGACTACAAAAATAAATGGCTATTTAAATTAACTTTTACCTATGGATGGTAATTAATGTAGTCATCACCCGCGTTCCATAATTAATTATGAGCTCTTCTTTCCTATGCAACGTAATTTTTCCATTTATATAACTACATTTTATGAATCTCCTTTTACTCTTTATTAACTTATTTTCTACTTCTTAATCCCTAAATAATTACTATTATGTTTCACTTTTTGAGTGTCAAATTATAAAATATTAATTAATATTTTAAGATTATTTTCACTATAATAATGGAAAAATCAATATTTATAGTACTTTCCATGTAAATTTTTTTAATGTCTAAATTTTAATTTAAAATATTAAATTAATTTAATTTAATTTAGCTTCAAATATCAGGCAAATTATCCATCAAAGAAAATATGATAGGATGAAGAAAGTATATTATTTGTTCTTCACTAAATTGTAAATATTTTGGTCACAATCTGATTTCTCGGGTCATGATGTCACCTACTGTAACCCCAACCCCCCGTAGGTAAGACAACGCATAGTACGAACCAACTAATAATGGACTACCAAGAGAAAGGAAGAGAGCAGCGGAAAATAAGTAAAATAAAGAGCCTAATATAAACAAGTAACAACAAAACCTGGTGAAGTTAGTAGAGCTACTAACATGACAAGATTATAATGTAAGTATTATATATATATATATATATGTATAAATATTTTGCATTCAAAGATAGTTATCCCTCTTTGAATTCAAAGAGAGAGAACTATCTTCGAATGCAAAATAAAGATCAGTTCAACAAAAGAGGGAGAGCAGGAACAACTGTGAATGTCAGGGGATCACTTCAAATCTCCAATCCATTCCAACTCTGCATGATGCACACACCAGCAACAAGAACTTACATAATATGATTTGCAGGGTGAAAAAGTGTAAAATAATTACCAAACACTCAGTAGGCATCGGTCGTCTGAGCTCCAAAGATAGTCCAACTATAGATAACATGTAAGGCATGAATATAAACTACAGGCAACTATCAAAGAAAGGACACATAATAATACTAAAGGAAAAGTAAGGATTAACAATCTCACCCTACAAATAATATGGAATAACACTATGCTAGTAATAAGGATAAGCTATTATATACTACCAGTAGTTTGGAACAAAAGAGTAATGCAATAAGTAACTAGCCAACGCATGATAGTACAGTAAAGAAAGGAATATACAATGTATAATAGAATTACAAAGGAAAAGATATACAATAGATATATAGTAGTAATATGACGAAATGGTACATTATATAATAATATTACGAAGGAAATGGGTCATATATAAGATTAAATAAATCTGAAAGTGCTAACTAAAGGGGAGCTGGTCTAAAAACCTAAATCTCTCCAGGATTATGGAACCAAAAGAGGAGCTAATTGTAGCATAAACAAGGTCTATGATCAGAGTATGAATATCCATAAGATGGTCTTAAGATGGTCTAATAATAGTAAAGCTCAACATAATAAGGGAAAAGGAATCAGAAGTGGATTGACAACCTTAGGTACTAGTCCATAACTAGCCTGCCATGAACCATTAGAAAATATCTAAGTAATAATATAACCGAAGAGACCAGACAAATAATAACATAGTCGGCCCCCTATAATACCAAAAACGTTCAATCGAATGCTCAGCAAGCAACAACCGTAACAGGTACTAATGCAACCCCCATAGGAATGATAGATACTGGTACCAAACAATTATATTGGTGATAGACAATACATATTAATGAATAAATTCTAGGATAATCTAGTACCGTGAACTAATCAAGTGCCATAATGTACCAAGTAAATACACCTCCTCCAGCTTAGTAGCTTACAAAGGAAAGCCCTATGACGACCATCCTTCGCTGGTATTGTGGTTCATCCAATGAAGGGGACCATAGGGACTCGACATATCCATATACACTACTTTATCATAAATCAGGACTTTCATTATCTATAATAACAAATCCGCTCCATCCAGTACCAGAGAAAAATAAGATTATAGTATTTTCCCAGACTAGAACTAATGCTAAATAAGTATAAATTTATAAATCCATTGCCCAAGATCGAGTTTGGGACTAAAATGGAAGAATAATGTAGAAAGCGTTGGAATCTTACTCGACCAAAGTGAGTAAGTAGTGGTAAAAAAGAGTGGATCAATAATGGACCGGAATCAACCTTATCGAACTTCAAAAGTAATATGTATAGTTTAAAATGTCATAATTCAACAATTAGGGTGGTGAAACTTCCCTTTCAAAGAATAAATTTTAAAGTTAAGAAAAGTAGGAATATAGCCCTTTTTAAAAACCGTAGTACAAACAAGGTTTTAATAAGAATCATACCACTAAATAAGTGTAAATGCATCAAAATGTATGCAAGCCATGGAATAGGCCCCTTTTTAAAAAACCATAGTAAAAAGAAGGTTTTAACAAGAATCATACCACTAAATATTTGGAAATAAATCAAAATATAAGCATGCCATCGCCAATATCCAAACAACACAATTGTAACCATTTAAGTACTAAACCACATCCTTTTAAAGGATAGATACTGAATTGGTGTCCATCTGGTACTATAACTGTCACGACCCGAACCGAGGCTTGGTCATGACATGTATCTCAAGTCCACCGAGAACCTGAGACCACTCCCTTTGCCTAGCCAAACAGAACATAATACAGCTAGCAGTTGATGAATTTCGAACATCTAACAAGATAGAATGAGTGTAAGCTTAAAGGAGTTTAAGAATATCAAATACAATACCTAGTCCACAGTAATCCACAAAGCCTCTATGACAAAACTAAAAATAATCTAAGTTAGGACATGTCCCCGACGATGGACAAAGAAACCATATGAATAGTCTATGACATAAGAGAATAGCAAATCCATGAAATGAAGCTCGTCCAGAGAATGGAAGTACACTACTTCAAGCTAACTGTTGACACCCTAAAATCCTATCACTGCAGAGGAAAAATAGAATTATCTCTGTTGCCTGCATCACATGGGGATACAACGTCTGGAGCCAATTAGCAGGTGGAGTTCTAGTATGTAACTTAAGATAATGATAAAGTAGTGTCAGTAAAAATTCAATTTCAAACTCAATAGACATGTTCACATTCAATCATACAGATATGTATAATAGATGTTGGGGTAGGGACCAAGGTTTAGCATGATAGTAAAATATTAGCCTAGACTATGTAGTTCAATCATCATAAACAGGCACCCACGGGCTATATGGATTTAGTTCCACGGGCTGAAAGAGCCCCGATGCGTGTTAGTAGCACAAATCAGAGGAGTAAAGAAAGACCAAGGAATGCCACGACCCCACATCAATCCTAGATACAAATATATGAAAGTGTAAACCATGCACATGGTCATTAAGACCAATCGTCAGTCGTTATATATGAATTTTAGTATCAGTCATGCAAGACTCACACCTTTACGGCTTAGCTATATAACCCCTATTAAGCCTAATTAAAACTAGTTTCACATAACCCATTTATTAACCAAGAAATTATACAAAAGCCACAACACAGGTATCGTCGTACCATTTAGCTTGCAAGATCATAATTATGCCATTACAATTCCATTAACTTGGAGGAATTCCTCAACCCCCTTTGTTCATTAAATTAAGTTGGAGGAATACCTCGACCTCCTTTAGTTTATCAAATCAAATTCAGGGTATTCCTTGACCACTTTTGTTCATTAATTAAAAACATAGCCAAAGAGGCATTTAAAATCCTTGTCTATTATTTAACCATTAGTTGGTTCTCTCCAAAATGCATGGAGGCATAGCAGTTGACTGGACATCTAGAGTTAAAGAACTATTTTGGTGCGGGCCGCTAGAGTTACACCAAATTAAGGCAAACTCTGAATTCTAGGTATGGCCTTAAAAAGGTGGTCAAAGTCGGTTATGTAATGGAATAGTATAGGTGAGTAATTCAAACCAATATAGGTGAGTAATTCAAACCAAGTGATGATTCGACAATTCAAAGCCATTTACACAAGTTGGTTAAGGAAATACAATTGTTCAAAACCAATTTCAAAGTTCAAAATATCAAATTGGGGATTACCTCGACCCCCATTACAATTCCCACGCCCATGCACCCCATTAGTTCAAAAATTATCAATTCAAAGCATGAACAACTCATGAAAACCACGGAAAACAATTTATAGATCATCAATTCCAAAAACCTCAACCCATGTCAGATACCATATTTAAATCCATTTAATTAAACCACTTAAAACACATTATCTTCATAAAATAATATTTGGGGAAGAGTAACATGCTTGAGATATCAATATTTATGAAAAAATCAACCCTTGGAAGTTCTAGATGCCAATTTTTTGAGACCCTAGATTATTTTTGCCTTAGGGGTTTGAGAGAGTTTAGGAGAGTGTTTCTGATTGAAGAATATTAAAAATAATTCCCCAAAGGTGTTTTATAGTCGTGGGGTCTAAGTAGGGGAAAGGGAAATAACCAAAATTCCCTTAATAAATAGACTAAAAATTAACCGCCCAGTCCTTCGGGTCACATGACGACTCATAACGAATGCCTATGAGTTATCCCTTAAACTCGTAGTCTGGACAGTATCATGGGGTATGCACACTGGTCTAACTATAAGTCGTACTCTATAACTCGCACTTAGAACTTTCGAATCGTATGGTCTAGTAGTTGTTAAGGCAGAAACATTTGACACCTTTACTAGTTAGGCTATGAGAACCGCTATACGATTCGTAATAGGTCTTGATAACTCTCTAGGTTAATCGTAGCTAACATAGAGACTTATACAAACACACTGATCAAGTTACGATTAGAATCTTGTGACCCATAGTGACACCTAATGACTCATATAATGAGTCATAGTCTGTGCAGTGAGCTTAGAGATCAATAAATTTTCAAGGGCCAAAACTTTGGGTGTGTCATCTCCCCCCATTAGGATCATTTTTCCTCGAATGATGAGTTAAGGCACCCAATAGCTCAATTTTAACATAGAACACAGCCACAATTACTTTTAACAAAGACAAAAAATAAAGATATTAAGGATTACACATACTTTAAGCATAAGTATCTTAAGTGGGAAACATGAATGGATATTTGGATTTTGTGTCCTCTTCTTCCTCGTAAAATGCTCTTCCACCCCAAATAATACACCTAACAACCCTTAAATATAACCACACATAACCACTATGCTTTTAGCAACGAATACAACACTACACTATTTCAATCTCCTAATTCCCCCACGATACTGATACACAATTACAATAGTCTGAGCATAACTATATATTTCTTCCATGTTAAAGCCTAACTCAGAGTTAAAGGTGCTAGCATAAGCTATAGAACCTTATACTTGACATCCCTCAAATAACACTATTCCATATCATCACTATAATCATACATTCTCTAATCTTAAATCAAGGAGTACTAATCACATAACATCACGATTGGTGTATCTATCAATCACACCACCTACACACGTCTTTTCTACATCCCCTCTCTGGATTTCAAAATCTAATCACTATCACAAAGGTTTCACTCCATCCTCTTTCTTAGCTATTTCACTTAACAAAAGTTCACCTTATCTTCCACCATTATCTATGTCCCTAGCTTGAGAAATTACCCCCTCCTAAGATTTTCACATCAAGAATATCCACTCCCTTATCTGTAGTATTACTACACTGCCAGAGCTACTACCATACTTCTAAAAGAAGGGTCACCACGGAACTAGAGTATAAGCATCATGGATGGGAAGGTTATTTCTCAATTATGTCACCTACCAGGCGAACTACTTAAAGTAAGACCTGTGAAATAAGACACAACACAATGGGTATGAAATACTTCGTAGCGATCACCTAGATCATAAATAGAGGGTTATTTTCCATAAGCATAACACAACATAAGTTCTTCAAATTGGCATAGTGCAAAACACGAGTACAAATATCATTGGCATATAACATAGAGTTGGGATTTATATATTTATGAAATAAGACAAGGACAGCCGCTCGAAACCACTGCCTATCATAATAAGGAGTTCAAATGGTCACGAGCTTGCATATACAACATCAATTTGGGCTAAAACATGACATAAAATAAATCAATAGCAAGTAGAACATATAGTTCCTTAGAGCCAAGTATGTAGTAGGGCATGGTTTATAGAGCTTGACGATTTGGAAGCTTGGATTTCTAAGAACTATTATTGGTTCTAGGTCATGGGATAGAGAATGGACATACGTGGCATAGAGAGTGTGAACCTTAGACATAGTCACTATAGAATACGTCTGACATTAGTAAAATCCCCTCTTAACCAAAATAGAAGGGAATTTCTAGAATAGGAGTATATTTACCACGACTCTTCCCTAAAACTCACCATCATGAGAAAATTCAAAATTAGCCTTAGTTCACCATCCTATCTTTGTGGATATTCTCTCTATCACTGAACCTATAAGCATAACACTCTATACCACGGGGCATCACTGTGTATATGAACTAGGTACACCGGGAACTTACATACTTAAAATCTCATCTAACAACATACTACTTGGGGTCCAACATATTCTTATAAACCTAATACTCGTATTTTCCAAATGACTAGACCCTAATTCACCGCTTTAACACTAAACTTCTGGCATAAATCACAATTTCCCACTCCAATATTTCCTAAGTTGTAACCTAACTTCTTCCACATATCCCATCAAGTCTACCAATTTACTCCTATAATTCTCGCATCGCTACCCTTAAGATAACATTCCTTTCCCATACATAATCAACTTTTAAAGTTCAAACTTAGGGTCTAACAACAATCATGCACCACTAACGAAGTGCCCCGCATAATATTCTAGTCCACCCCATAAAGAGGTCACCCTAAATTCCTTATTCAACTATCGATAATCTATACATAACTGATCAATTGGGAACCACATTTATTATTCACTAAGAGAATAGGAACACCCCATGAAGAAACATTAGAGTGGATAAACCCTTATTTAGAAGGTTCAATTACTTTATCATTTTTTTAACCCAGCTGGAGCCATTTAGTAGGGAGGGATAGAGATAGATTAGGCTTCCAGAGGAAAATTAATCCCAAAATCAATTTCCCTATCTGGAGAAATACAAGAAAGATCATCAGAAAATACTTTGGAAAACTCATTGACTATGGGAACATATTACAAATAAGGGCCCTCAGAATTTTAGTCCTTAACCTAAACTAGATGATATAGAAACCCCTTAGAACTCAATTTTAGGGTTCTAAGTTATGAAATAGACCTTTGCTTAGGAACTAGAGGACTCCCTTCCAATTCAACCATAGGTTCATTTGGTAATTAAAAACTAACCCTTCGGGTCCTACAATCAAGAGATGTATAGAATGAATAGATCTAATCCATCCTCAAATAACATCAAAGAATAATGTATACAGCTCTATCAAATCCACCAATATCTCCCCACCACAGATAGATACCTCGTAGCCTACACAAAAGGCATAAGGAATGCATTAAGGACCAAAACCGAGATGAATAGTCATATAATGGATTTTTTATAAAAGAATAGACCTATGAACAAGCAGGAAATACACATCATGGAAGAAAATTTTTAGCATACTAGTAATGACATCAGAAAAGGCCTCATAGTTCTGATGATTAACAAGAGCATAAAAATGACTTCAACCAATGCTGTTACCAGAGGTAACACCCTTTGGTGAAAAAATGAAAAAAGTAGCAACCAAAATCTTATTGTCCCCAGTAGAAACCCTTGAATGACACTTATGCTGCATGTAGCCAAGATGCCACACCTATAACACTAGTTCCTCTCCTCATCACACTGGCCATGATGTAACTGACCAAAAAATTGACAGGGGGGATGGGTGGGGTTAATTGAGCTTTACTGGCCCAAAATTGGGCTTTTGTACCTCAAGCCCGTGATTGAACCAATAGCTACAATCACCAAAAAAACTAGGGTAAGGAGCACTAACAGTATCATGGGAACTCTCCCAATTCCTCTTCTTAGGCCACTGCCTATCATCTCTTCCACTATCTCTCTGACCCCTTCCCTACTCTAAATATCTAAATTTCTTGCCTTGCCTATCCCTCATCTTTTTTGGTTCATTCTTTAACTAATAAGACCAGAATGATGTGATAGAAAGGCCACTATCTAGGTAAAAAATGAATAGAACAATAAAACTCAATGTTAAAAATATCTCCTTGAGGTGATTGATCATGATTGTAACCCTTTATAAAAGAATCTGTGGGGAACAGTGGAACTTTAAGAAGGAATTCAAAATCAGGAGCCCTAGACCAGTTATATGCCCTATAAGTAAGATGAGTTCCATCCATATTATCCTCGAGATTGATGGAAAAGTTGGTATAAGCATCATATCTTTGAGGAAGCCTGATCTAAAATATGATTAACTAGAAATTAGAGAGTTTTAAGACCTTAGACTAGATATCCCAAAAGTAGAACACAAGAAAGGGAAACATTCCTAAATACCTTGTATCCTCTAACTACTAAGTGTGGTGCACTACACACCTATAAAAGAGATACAACTTAACATTGCTTTAGGTATACCTAATGACACCAAACCTAGGCTCTGATACCAACTTTATTATGACTCAAAATAGGGTTTGGCTGTGATGGGTATCTCAAGTCCACTGAGGATCGGAGATCACCTCTTTACCAATCCAAATAAAACACAATACAACTAGTAATGGATGAATTTCAAATATACAACAAGATAGAATGAATGTAAGCTCAAAGGAGTTTATGAATATCAACAACAATACCCAGTCCAAAGTAATCCAAAATCTTCTATGACAAAACTAAAAATAATCTAAGTTGGGACATGCCCCCGAAAATAGCTGAAGAAACCATATGAATAGTCTATGACATAAGAGAATAGCAAAACTATGAAATAAAGCTCTTCTAGAGAATGGAAGCTAACAACTTCAAGATAACTACTGGCATCCCAAAATCCTATGACTACTTAGGAAACGTAGAGGTATCTCTGGTGCCTGCATTACATAGGATACAACGTACGGAGATGATTAACGGGTGGATCACTAGTATGTAACTCAAGATAAGGATAAAGTAGTGCCAGTCAAAATTCCATTTCAAACTCAATAGACCTATACATATTTAGGTATACATATATGTATAATATATGTTGGGGTAGGGAACAAGGTTTAGCATGATAGTAAAAATATTAGCCTAGACTACATAGCTCAACCATCATAAACAAACACCCATAGGGCTATATGGGTTCAGCCCCCTTGCTGAAAGGGCCCCAGTTCGTGTTAGCTTCACAAACTGGAGGTATTAAGGAAGATAAAAAAATGCCTTGACCCCACGTCAATCCTAGATCCAAATATATCCATAGTGTGAACCATGCATACGGCCATTAATACCAATCCCCACATCGATAAACATGAGTTTCCAATATCAGTCATTCGAAACTCACACCTTCATAGATTAGATACATAAACCCTCATTAAGCTTAATTAAAACTAGTATCACATAACCCATTTATTAAAAAAGGAATTATACATTAAGGGACACTATAGGTATTGTCATACCATTTAGCTTTCAAGCTCATAATTATGCCATTACAATTCCATTAACTATAGGGAATACCTCAACCTTCTTTGTTCAAAAAATCAAGTTTTTGGAATATCTCGATCTCCTTTAGCTTATCAAATCAAATTGGGGGAATGCCTCAACCCCTTTTGTTCATTAATTCAAAAAATAGCCAAGAGAGATTTTAAAATCCATGGATATTGTTTAACCATTTATGCATTACAATAGTATAGGTGAGTAAGTTAAACCAAGTGACAATTCCATAATTCAAAGCCATTTACACAAGTTGGTTGAGCAAACACGATTGTTCAAACCAATCTCCAAGTTCAAAACATCAAATTGGGGGATTACCTTGACCCACATTCCAATTCCCACACCCATGCACCCCATTAGCTCAAAAAAATCAATTCAAAGCATAAAGAACTCATGAAAACCATGGGTAAATAATTCAAGAATCACTCATTCCAAATCCCTCAACCCATGTCAAAACCCACATTCAAATCAATACAATTAAACTTTTTAAAATATATGTTTTTCATAATTTTTTCACAATATAAGATTTGGCAAAGAGTACCATGCCTGATATATTAAGATTTACGGAGCGAAATCAACCCTTGGAAGTTCTAGATGCCAATTTCTTACAACCCTAGCTTTTTCTTGCCTTAGGTGTTTGAGAGAGTTTGGGAGAGTGTTTATGTCCTATAAGTGTTGAAAATAATGCTCCAAAGGTGTTTTATGGTCATAGGCTGTAAGTAGGGGAAAAAGGAAATGACCAAAATGCCGTTAATAAATAGACAAAAAATTAACCACCCAATTGATACGGGTCACATGATAACTCATAACGACTGGCTTCAAGTCATCCTTTAGACTCGTAGTCTGGACAGTATCCTGGGGTATGTACACTGGTATGAATCCTATAACTCATATTCAGACTGTATGACCCATTTGGTCTAGTCGTTGTCAAGGAAAAAATATTTGGTCACCCTTACTTGTTAGTCTACGAGAACAACTATACGATCCATAATGGGTCTTAACGACTCGTTGGGTGTTAATTCTGACCAACATGGAGACTTAGCGAAACATACTGGCCAGGATACGATTAGAGTCCTATGACTCATAGTGATGCCCTACAATTGATATGATGTGTCGTAATCTAGGCAATGGGCTTATAGGTCAAAAAATTTTCAAAGGCCAAAATTTAGTGTATTTCTGTAACCACAGCCTTGGGCCTAAAAATATATAACCATCAATATGCCAACACCATAATTTGGAAGACAAAGGCAACCAAGTGCATAAAGCTACTATAAGGATCTAATTGAAGACTATCACCGCAAGTCACTAAGTAGTGCGATTAATCTCATGTTAGGGTAACTTATTTTCAATCTAAGGCCACATAAGTAGGTATTCACGTTTAACGGTATTTTCCAACTACAATATACTTTCTAAGCTAATGCTCGAATCATATTTCTATTCTAAGTCTACTCAATGTACCAATTCAGGATATACTAGTTATAATCCTATCCTATAACCCTTGCCTAGCTCGTAATTGTCACGAACCAAAAATAAATGGTCATGTCAAGGAAAGCCTTGATAAGTAAACCTATCACCCAAACTGATAAGAAAAGGGTAAACAATACCAAAATAAAAAGGTGAGGCTTCTGGAACAAAGCCAAACCACACATATACAATATTAGTAGAACAATACATAAAAAAGATACCATAAATCT
Organism: Capsicum annuum; assembly: GCF_002878395.1. NCBI lineage: Eukaryota > Viridiplantae > Streptophyta > Magnoliopsida > Solanales > Solanaceae > Capsicum > Capsicum annuum. Next base: position 70,531,731 of record NC_061114.1, read on the forward strand.
CCAAAAATTTAGTGTCACAGTGTATGAACCAACTAAATACATCTCAAAGTCAAATATAAAATTGATAGCGCCAAAAGGAATGTAATTTGTCTCTGAATACAAAAATGATATATACACTAAACAAGAAGAGGTAGTAGATCAATTCTGGAAGCATAAACCAACCGCTACATCAAAAGTACTCCAAACACTGCATGAATCAGCTACTGTGCGGGGCATTTATACCTAGATCTTCAGCCAAAGGGCACAGTAGGTTTGAGTAAGGTCCACTTATAATTAGTAGGTGTCATAGTCCGATTAAGTAAAGAAGAAAATAAATCATATAAAATACACACTATGGGCACGTCACCTGAGATAAAAATATGTCCCAAACGGTCGCCCATACCATCTCCACTAATAGTTCTACGATATACACATATACGAAAATACAAGTAGAAAAAAAAAGGCACAAATAAATAGATTTACGTCAAAAATAAAAATACAACATAGAATTTGTACAATATATGAAATGTTCTAAAGACGACGATGATGATGATGATGGTGATGTGATGTATGAGGTTGTTGGACAACCTCCATATTCACCTACCAAGTAGTGCTCCCAATGTAGTACCTATGGGGGGTTTGTCAACCCATATACAATCAAATATCCAGTACTAATCCAATATCTATAACTCTTCTCAGCACATTCAATGGTAGGGGTTTTTAAAGATGTCACATTTTTTATCTGAAAAAGCCAGTACTTCTACGGTGGTAATAATGTTTTATGAATAAGTATGGTATGAGGAAGTAATGCTCACAACCAACCAAAATGAGAATTTTCAAATCCAACCAATATACCGACCATGTGAGACACAAATCAACTCAAAATGCCAACCATCTATTAATCCAATATAGTCCACAAACCAATAGAATAAGATATACAAAAATATGCCATTTGATACCACATAAAACCAAATTTACATATTTTCCACCAAGATTACAACCAATTATATAATAACCAGGCCAATATAATCATATAAAACCCCACACGATCACATATAGCAAATAATGTCTCAAAACCACTAAATAACAACAACATAGGTCCCTATGCTAGCACAAGATAGTAGTAAAGACATTTTCTTGATTAGTTTCGACACCCATAACATGATTTTATATTAGTATTAACTACCCAACTTTGTCTGAGGGAAGTTAAGAAATAAACTACCACGAATGAAGAAAATTGGGTTCAAAAGAGTTCAACACGGAGCCTTCCTCTAATGAAGGGACTAAAAATCAATTAAGACAAACAAATATAGAATTTATGCATCAAAAGGAAGCCAATGATACCCATATTGCTCATTTTTATATCTGGGTCAACTAGACCCCTGAAATGGATTTCCAAAAAAAGGGGTAAAACCAGAATTTTTATTGAAAAATATATTACCCATGATTAAAGAAAGCCATAGAAGAAAACCCAAATAAAAATGGGTTGGAATTAAGGTTTAAATCAAAGAATTACTAATTTAGGCCTTCTCGGCCACAATTCCCAAATTTCATTTTTAAAAATTTAAATGCCAAGAACTGAAGAAAAATAATTGAAATAGGGATTTGGAGCTTACCCAAGCTTGAAAATGGATGAAATCGCCCAAGAATACAAAAACTCAAGTTCAAAGTATCAAAAATGGTAAAAAGAATTGAGAATAGGGTAATATATATTACCTAGGTGTCGCTTAAGCAGACACTGGGCCGCTTAAGTGGTCATCACTTAAGAAGACAAGTTACGCTTTAGCGACACCCTCACTATCTGCACATATCGCTTAAGCAGGCCTAATTCTGCTTAAGCAGCTCTCGCTTAAGTGAGTTGGCCATCGCTTAAGCGACACTCGGTTGGTTATGCCATGTCGCTTAATTAACCAACTAGCCGCTTAAGTTGCCTAAAATTAAGCGACCCAAGTATCACTTAAGCAGTTGCACCAGCTGCATGGCGCAACAGCTAGACTCTAAGTCTCTATGAACCACTTGAGATTTATCTGACATCCTAAAAATGTAATTGAATTATGCTACTGAACCAATTGAACCAGACTCAATAATGATATCAAATTTTCAAAAAAATATCATTTTCATAAAATTTTGACCCTAGAGACCCAATTTTACAACCTTTTGGACTAATGGTCAAAATGAGATAAAATAAACCTATAAAATCATACCAACCATGTTACCAACCTAAAATTGAATTTCCAGATATGCTAGTGTAGTTCATTTTGACATCTGATGTCCAGAACAATAAATGTTGAACAAAGTTGCCTATAAAGCCTTTTTAACCTCCAAAAAACCATAAACTTGCACAAATCACATTAAAATGTACTAGAACCATGCCAATCAATCCCACGTCGTAGAAGTACACAAAGCAACCACAAGTAGGGGTAAAATGGTTAAATAACAAAGAAATGAATCATTCATAAAAATCATCAAATATTAAGTCATTACATTATCGACCACTAAGAACCTACTTTATCCTTGAACTAAAGGCAAGGAAAATACCTAAATTAGTGTAAAGTAGGGGATAACTACCACATCTATTAGACTCGACCTCCCAAGTAGCCTCATCTATAGGTCGATGTCTCCTATGGACCTTAATCATTGGAATATCTCTAGAACACAGTCGTCTAACATCCCGAGCTAGAATAGAGAGGGGCTCCTCAACAAAAAACAACCCCTTATTTAATTGCACTGAATCCCAATGAATAACCTTAGACTCATCCAAAACGTAAAGTTGGAGCATGGAAACATGAAAAATTGGATGAACAATTGATAATTTGAGGGAAATGCCAACTCATAAGCCGCATCCCAATAGTACGAAGAATATCAAAAGGTTCAATATTCCTAGGGCTAGGCCCACCCCTCTTTCAAACCTCATCACACCCTTCATGGGCGACACATGAAGGAAAACACAATCACCAATACCAAATCTCAAAGCATAAAGTCTATGATCTGTATAGCACTTTCACCTACTCTAAGCTGCTTGAAGTCTCCTGAATGATCCAAAATCTATCCAAAGACTCACAAAGAAAGTTCGTACCTCAAGGTTATCGTAGAAACCTCAAACCAACTAATTGGAGAAAGACAATTCCTACCATTCAATACTAGTATGTTAGCTATTATTATATGTAACCTCTGCCAAAGCTAGACATTTCTTCCGCTGACCTCCAAAGTCCAAAACACAAGCGCAGAGCATATTCTTAAAATTATGAATAGTATGCTTCGACGGAGAACTGGTCTGGGGGTGAAAAGTTGTGCTAAGATCAACTTAGGAACCAACCTCCTCTTGAAAAGTCTTCCAATTGTGAGATGTGAATACCGAACCTTTATTTGAGATGATTGACATCGCATACCATGAAGATGAACTATCTCACAAACATAGATATGGACCAACCTCTCTGTACTGAAAGAAACCTGAACCTGAGCAGATTTGGTCAATCGATCCACAATGACCCAAACATTACTAGAACAATGAGAAGTACAAGGAAACCCAGTTGAGAAGTCTATATTGATGTTTTCCCATTTCTAATCAGGAATGGGTAACCTCTAAAGTAAACTACCAGGACTCAAATACCCGTTCTTCACCTACTGACAACATAGGAAATATGATACAAAATCCAATACATCCTTCCTTATAACACCCCACTAATAGTTTTGTCTTAGTGATGATACATCTTAGACACTCTTTGATGGATAGAATACCTAGAACAACGAGCCTTCTTCTAAATCAAAATAATCAAATTACCCACTCTCGGCACATAGACTCAATCTCTAATCCTCAAAATACCATCTTGATTAAGCAAGGGTTCTTTAGCCTCTCCACTCAACACATTTTCCTGAATCACTCTCAACCAAACATCATCAAAGTTATGATCCCAATTTGCTCCATCAAGGAAAACCTAGCCTACAAAAATGCAAACACAACTAGGTGTAGTAATATCAAGCCTAATCATCTAATTATCCAAAGGATGAACCTCCATAACCAAAGGTCTCTCCTAGGTCAAAAGATGTGCCAAGATACCCATGCTAGTTGACTTCTAGCTCAAGGTATATGCAACTACATTAGCCTTGCACAGATGATAGACAAAAGTAAGATCATAATCTTAAAATAACTCAAATACCAATGATTCTGCCTTATATTAAGATCTCTCTTGGTGAAGAAATACTGAATACTACAGTGATCCAAGAAAATCTCTATAACATCAAAGTAAAAATAACCGTGCACAACTCTAAATCATGTGTAGGGCAATTTTTCTCATGGGGCTTCAACTGATAAGAAGCATATGCAATCACCATACCCTTGTTGAAGCATTACAAAAATGGTAAAATCCATGCCCTCTTTGGGTAAAGTCAAGATAGGACATATTTTTAACAAATCCTTAAGCTTTTGAATGCTTGCCCCATAAGAATCAGACCACTAAAATGAAATCTTCTTCTGAGTCTACCTCTGGTCTGGTCGGTATAGATAGCACTATCCATGAACACCACCTAATAGATTAGCCTTGTTACCACCACCATAGGCACCACTACCTTTTCCTTATGCAACTCTAGTAGAAGTTCTACCTCTCACTATCGATATAAAAGTAAGCCTAAAAAATAACGAGGACATCCTTTGCAAAATAGCCAACCTTATTAAACAAAATGCAAACCCTATTGCCCAACTCAATATGGAAAGGTACCCAAAGATATTGAACATAAAGACCCACTACCTAAACCTTGTAAAGCTTTATGTATGAGTCTACCATGATATCTATGAAAGCCTCTAGAATCTCTACCTCAAGGAGTATGTCCTCAAAACTCGCCCTGATGGTGAAGGCTCCCTCCCTAAGACACGCAAAGACTAGATTCAGTCATCTTAGTATGATCCACTCTATTCTAATAAAATACCCTTGACACTACCATCTAAGAAGTAGCTAGCTGGAGAAAAGTATCCAACCCATTTACGAACTTTCAAATCTTCTCAAACTCTATGGTAACATTGACAAAAGAATATCATGACTAGGTATAAGAACTTGCCTTATACTTCGCAACAGTCATGAATCCCTACTGCAAGTGATCAAACTCATCTCTCATCTAATTCCTCATATTGTAAAGCATAAAACTATGCAAAAAAGAGTTAGTAACTAATCCCAAGTCATCTCTAGAGAACTAAGATGCCTACAACTAATATGTGAGCTCCACCAATCCCTGCCTACATCTATCAGCTGGTAAGTAGTGTAAGCAACCCCATGCAACTCAATAGGTCTAAGGTTATAGAATTTCTTATGACAATCAATTATGAAATCATAGGCATCCTCACATTCAAGACCACTGAACCTGAGAGGACCAAAGCAAGTGAATCCCTCAAACTTTTTGTGATCTTTAAAAGACATAAATGTACTTTCAATAATAGGAGGCATAGTCGATCTACTTCGCTAAGATTCCACTTGATGGGGTAACATAGATAAAAGTTGAACCTCTTATCTCAAAATACCATACTCAGATACAGGCACTGAAGTAGAAACAATACTTAAGGTATATGGAGTACCATAAGAAGATATCAGTACAATTAAAGAATCCACACCCAAAACCAAAGGAACACCATAGGCAAACACTGGCACAGATGAGATATAATGCTTGAAGCTAGAGGAACACAAGGTGAACTTAAAGGAATATTCTCTAAATGGGATTGTAAGCTAATCAATAACCGATACAAAATAAGGGTGGAAGAACTCTATAAGATCTGAGTAGGCCCCATATCTCTAACATAATCAAGTTACGGCTCAGGGGAGATCTCCCTAGTAATATCTCTAGAAGGGCAAGATCCTCGTGTTCATCCACTAACTCGAGGTCATCCATGAATCGTGACTCATCCTCTAAACTAAGCTCTCTCTTTGGATAATAGCCTAGCATCTCTAACCTCATAGGATCTAGTTCTCACCATTCGCATAGAAAAGTGTGAAATATGATTTATAACATAAGGTATAAAAGTTCTGCACGATAAGAAACAAAATAAGAAAGTTTCCTAAAGATTTTTTATAGCCTTTCAGGGATAGATACGGACATCTATGTACCAATCCACGAGGCTCCACTAGATACCTTATTCTTATACTAATAAGACTAATGAACCCTACTACTCTAATACTAATTTGTCATGACCCAAAAACCAAGGTTCATGATGGAACCTGTCAAGGCAAGCCTTAACAAGTAATCCTACCATCCAAATTGATATAAAAAGGGAAAATAACACCAAAACCCAAGGTGAGGCTTCTAGAACAAAGTCGAACCACACAGATACAATATAAATGGAAAAATTCAAAAAAATGCCATAAATCTTCCAAAATATAATGCCAAAATGTATGGACCAATAAATATATCTCGAAGTTAAAATATACAACTAATAGTCCAAAAGGAAAATAATTTATCTGTAAATACAAAAATAAGACATAAACTAAATAAGAAGAGATAGTAGATTAACTTTGGAAGCATAGATAGTTGGTACCTCAAAAATACTCCAAACACAGCCTAAATCAACTACCATGTGGAGGACTTATTCTTAGATCTACACCAAAAAGACACGATAGGAGTGAGTGCAGTCTTCTTATACTCAGTAGGTATCATAGGCCAATTGAGAAAACTAGAAAATAAAGCATATAAAATACACACTACAGGCATTTCATCTTCAATAAAAAAATATTACAAATGGTATCCAATATTGACTCCACTAATAGTTCAATAATATACACATACTCAAAAATAAAAGTACAAGAAAGAGGCCAAATAAATAGATATCAAATAAAAAATAAATACAACACAAAATGAGAACAATATATCAAATACAATAAAGATGATGATAATGTTTATAATTTGATGCATAAGATTGTCGCATAACTATCATATACAGTTGTTGAGTTGTGCTCTTGAGGTAGGACCCATAGGGATTTCATCAACCCATATACAATCCAATACCAATCCAATATCCATAACTCTTTTCTAACACATATATTAGTAGAGTATTTTTAAATCTATCATATTTTCTATTAGAAAAAGTCAGTATTCCACAGTGGTACCAATGTTCCATAAATGTGTATAATATGAGGATGTCACAACCAACCATAATGACAATATCCAAATCCAACCAATATACCTACTATATGAGCCATAAATCCACTCAATATGCCAAACATCCATGAATCCAATATAGTCCATAAACTAATAGTGTAAGATACACAAAAATATACCATTTGATACCATATAAAAAACAACTTAGATATTCTCCACTAAGAAAACAACTAATTATGTAATTACCAGGCTAATATAATCCTATAAGATCCCACACGATCCCACATAGAAAAAATGTCTCAAAAATACCAAATAAAAACAATATAGTCTCCCACATGGGCACACAATAGTATTAAAACCATTTTGTGATTAGTTTCAATACTTATAACATGATTTTACATCAATGTTAACTACCCAATGCTGTTTCAAGGAAGGTAATCCATAACCTACCTTGAATGAAGAAAATTGATTTCAAAAGCCTAAAGCACAAAGCCTTTCCCTAATTAAAAGACTTAAAACCAACTAAAACATAAAAATAGAATCTACACATAAAAAAAACCCAATGATGTGGATATTGTCTATTTTTAGGTTGGGGTCAAAATGGACGCCTGAAATAGGTTTCAATTAAAGGGTAAGATTGGATTTATTTTTTTAAAAAAATATAGTGCCCATTATTAAAGAAACTCATAGAAGAAAATTTAAGTGAAAACGGATTGGAATTGGGGTTGAAATCAAAGAATTACTAATTTAGGTCTTTTGAGCCAAAATTTAAAAGTTACACTTGTGAAATCAAGTTTTAACAAGATTTAAAAGAAATGAATCAAAGAAAAATATTTGAAATAGTGATTTGGAGCTTATCCAAGCTTGAAAATGAAATAAATTGTCCTAGAACACAAAAACCGAAGCTCAAAGTATTAAAAATTATGATAATATTAAGAATGTTATATATATATTACCCAGTTGTCGCTTAATCAGACTCTGGGATGCTTAAGAAATCATTTCTTAAGCATCCAAGAACTGCATTAGAGACACATACCCCATTTACATATATTGCTTAAGCGGTCGTAATGCTGCCACTTAAGCGACATAGTCATTGCTTAAGTGACACTTGGTTGGTTAATTCAAGTCTCTGAAGTGAACAGCTAGATGATGAAGAAGCATCTTATTAAGCAACACAAGTGTCACTTAAGTAGATTCACCAGTTGAGTGGTGTAACCATCTGGAGACTTGGAGAATTCCAAGTCTCTGTGAACCCCTTATGATTTTTCTAAAATCTGAAGAATGCAAATGAAATATGCTACCATATAAAATTTAATGCTTTCAAATCAATGGCGATATCAGATTTTAAAAAAAAAATGCCATTTTCAATAAATTGACCCCAAGACTCAGTTCCATAACTTATTGAATCGAGGGTTAAAATGAGATTCAAATGATGTAAAATCACACCAACTATGTTACCAACCTAGAATCGATGGTTAGGATTTATTAGTATAGTCTATTTTGTCATCCTATGCATTGAACAACAATTATTGATTGAAGTCAAATATAAAGCCTTTTTAATCTCCAAAAATCAACAACTCACACAAATCAAACCAAAATGCATTGGTAATTATGCTAATCATCTCCACACTATAGAAATACCATAAATCAACCATGAGAAGGGTAAAATGGTCAAATTATATAGAAATAAATAATTTGGAAAAGAAATAAAAAATCAAGTCATTGTATCAATCTATACAATACACTTTATCATATAGAAAAACAGACTGGATCCTACCTCAACCAAAATTTATAAATTGATCATCTTTGCCCCTTGATCTTGATAATAGTGTCACACTATCAAAATCAGAATTTACATATTTATACAAGTAAAATGTTACCTATGTTGCAACATAATACTCCAGACATAAAATTGGACAAAAAACGGCCTATGGTGCCCATAAACAAATTCCAAAATTGAATCTATCATGTGGTCATTGAAAGGACAAGGAATATACACTCAAAAGTTGAGCACAAATTGAGTCTCAATTAGTGCTCAAATCAGCCCCAAAGTTAGAAATGTAAGACCTAACTTTTATGAATTTAACAAGGAAAATAAAAGAATGGCACAGGGCTATTTATATGATATACCTAGTCGGCCAGAGGACGAGGCTTTGAATTCTACGATAATAGGTATTATTTCAGTATGCCGTCAAGCAGCTTCTACTTTATTTAATTCAGCATCTGTATTTTTGTATATTTTTTCTTACAATACACCATAACTAGTTTTGTATTGGGAGTCTTTATCTATGTCATTGTGTGTAGCTACCTCTGTGGGTGATTCCTTAGTAGTATATTGGGTATATAGATCGTGTTTGGTAACTATTTAAGAGTATGAGACATGGGTTGATTTTATTGTGTTTGATATGGCTTATATTGACATGATTTTTTACATGGATTGGTTATTCTTTTATCATGCAATCTTGGCTTAGTTTTCCAAGACAATTACTTTTGCCATGTCTGGCATAACCTAGTTATATGGTAGGGTTCTTTTAGATATATTCCAATGGGGGTTATTTAATATATTTGGGTTGGGAGACTATTTTGTAGGGGTTTTTGAGTCACTCCTTGATTATGTTCGGGATTTTAGTGTTGTGAGTCCTTCACTTGACTCCATTCCTATTGTCTGAGACTTTCTTGATACTTTTCCTACTCACCTACCTGGCATATATATTATGCCTGATATAGAGTTTTCTATTGACCTTGATCTAGGCACCCAACCTTTTTTTATTGATCTATACTATATGGCTTTTGTTAAGTTAAAGGATCTAAACATTCAACTTTAGTATCTTATGGGTAAGGGTTTTATCAAATTAAGTGTATTTTATTGGGGTGCTCCAGTTTTATTTATGATTAAAAATGATGGTTCTTTATGTATGTGCATCAACTACGAGAAGTTTAATAAGCTAACAATGATGAATAAGTATCTTATACTTTTTATCGATGATTTTTTGAATAGGTTTCAAGGACCAACAATGTCTTCTAAGATTGATTTGAGGTTTGGTTAACATCTGTTAAGGATTAGGGTTGTGGACATCCCTAAATGACCTTCAAGATTCATTGTGTCCATTATGAGTTCCTGGTTATGTCATTTGGGTTGACCAATGCCCCAACAATATTTATTGACTTTATGAATCGCATTTTTAGGCCTTATTTTGACTCCTTTATGAATGTTATCATTCATGATATTTTGGTATATTAAAGATCTAGGAGGATAATGAGTAGCATTTGAGAACTATGCTCTATACTTTGCAAGATTATAGTTTTTATGCCAAATTCTCAAAGTGGGAGTTATGGTTAAAGTCTATATCTTTCTTTGGCTTATGATATCTAAAAAGAGTGGTATGGTGGACTCGATGATGATTGAGGCTATTCAAGGATATTCATGATTGGGTTAGGCATATATCTACTACTAAGGTTAGCAGTTTTTTTGGGTTAGCAGGCTCCTATAGGTGGTTCATTGGGAGTTTTTCTACTATTGCAACCTCTATGATAAATTGTCAATGGCGGAGGTTTTATTTTAGCTGTCTGTGAGATGAGAGGTAAGCTTTTTGAAGCTTAAGGACTTGCTTACTTTAGCTCATATTTTAACTCTTCTAGTTGAGGTTAAGTGTTCAGCATATATTTTAATGCTTCTAATATTGGTTCGGATGTGTTATGATATAGTAGGGTTGTGTTATTTCTTAAGTATTAAGGTAGCTAATGTGTACGACTACAACTACCCTACCAATGATTTTGAGTCGACAAAGATAGTTTTTACATATAATATTTGGTGGCATTACTTGTATGGTGTTCACTATAAGATCTTCACTAACCATCATAGTTTTTACTATATCATGATCTAGAAGGAGCTTAATTCAAGATAAAACTAATGGATTGAGCTACCAAAGGACTGCAATATCTTTATTCTATACTATCCAGGTAAAGAAAATATGGCAGCAGATGACTTGAGCCTGAGGGCATTGAGTATGGATAGTTTGGCCTTCGTTTTAATTTTAGAGTATGTGTTCTCTTTGGATTTCTAGTACTTAGCTAATTTGATAGTTTGACTTGATATTTCTAACTCTAGACGGATTCTTGCAGTGTTGAAGCTAGATCTACCTTGTTAGAGTAAATTTGGGGTCGTCGGTTTAAAGATAGTAGACTTTAGCATTTGAGATCCGATACTGAGACGTGAGTCTTAAAGGTCTACCTTATATTCAAAGGGTATTCTATGGTTTGAAATTATATTTTTGTTGTGAGAGTGAGATATTTGATATAGTTGATTCTTTAAGAGGCTCTCAAGATATTTTATTCATCTCAAAACAGCTAAGATATTTAGGAATTTGAGGTAGCATTACTGGTGGAGTCGCATGCAGAGAGATATAGTGGAGTTTGTGGCCTAGTGCATATATTTTTAGTGAGTGAATGTTGTTCACTTAAGACCTAGTGGATTTCTTCAGAGGCTACCCATTAACAGTAGAATGGAATTAGGTCATTATGAATTTCATAAGTGGTTTTCCTCATACCTCTTATAGTTTTGATAGCATTTAGGTTATTATGGATTTATTGAACAAACCTCTCAATTTCATCACTTTTCAAGCCTCCTACAGTTCTAGGAGGTTGGCTCGTATCTATATTCAAGAGGAAGTTGAACTTCATGGTGTACCCTTGTCCATTATTTTAGATGGAGGTTATCAGTTCACTTTTAGCTTTTAAAGGACATATTAGGAGGAGTTAGGTACCCTGGTTAACCTTAGCACTGCCTTTCATCCCCAAATTGAAGGGCAGTTAGAGCAGAATTTTTAGGTTTTAAAGAATATTCTTTATGCCTATTTTTGGACTTTAGATGTTAGTGGGACCAGTTTTTTGCTTTGATAGAGTTTTTTTATAATAACAACTTTTATTCGAGTATTTAGATGGCCCAATTTAAGGTATTATCGATCTCTTATATTGGTTTTCTTGAGACCTCAAAGGTTAGACCCCATGGTATAGGCACTCTTTATAAGTCATTAGACCAGGTTCAGGTAAATAGGATAGGCTTCGAGCAGCTTAGAGCAGGGAAAAAAGTTATACCGATCATAGACTTTATAACTTGAGATCCATAGTTGGTGACTAGGTCTTTTTGTGTGTAAACCCTACAAAGGGTACGATAAAGGAGGGGCCAGCTTATCCCCAAGTATATTGGACCATTTGAGATCCTACGAACAGTTATGGAGGTATCATTTGAGTTTCCTTTACCTTTATCTTTTTTAGCCATGCATCTAATTTTTCATGTATCTATATTATATGTTGTACTCTAGATGAGTCTCATGTGCTTTAGTGGGACTTGATTCATTTGAATGAGACCTTGACCTTTATAGAGGAGCCTATGGCTATTTTGGCTAGAGATGTCACGAGCTAGTGCCCTAAAAATATTCTTATAGTTAAGGTTTAGTGGAAATACTATTTAATAAAGAAATCTAACTAGGAGATCAAGCATGATATGCAAGCCTAGTATAACTACATGTCTGATCCTTTAGGTACCTTTTAACCCTTTACTTTTGCGGATGAAAGTCCATTTAGTAGTGGATATTATAATGACCCTCCAAGTTATTTCTTTTATTTCCATTGTTTTTCTATAATTAGAGCTTTCCTGTAGTTTTTCTAAGTCATTTATGGCTTACTAGGACAGACAACTCGATTATTGGGTAGTTTGTTTTGTTTTTATTGTTATATCTTTATTTTGGATCTTTTGAAGTTACAGAATGGGTCTCAAGCCAAAACCGTAGGTATAACAAACTTGGATGCCATTTCTATAAGTCTCGTCAGCTTTGGAAAGTTGATTTTAAGCTATAGGAACCCTTGGTCTGGGTTTTAAGGATTCCAGATGTGGTTAATATATGGGGTAGAATTTGGCTATAATGGCTGTGCGGGACCTACTTTTTATCAAAATGACCTTGGATGGAAATATTTATAGCGTTGATGAGTTTAGAACATCGATTTTGGTTTGGGTAGTGTAGTTTATTTGCGAGCATGAGTGTTTGAACCAATCTCGATCACCCAATCATAGTCCATTGGGACTTGCTGACCTTTGTTGGTGCCAAGTATCTAGTGCATCTGCTTAAGTGGCTAAGGAAAAAATAGCTATCCGCTTTAGCGGTTGGGCACGACTTAGAGGCATTCTCTTTAGAAGCATCTCCTTTGGCTGTGTTGGACAGCTTCAGCGTAGCTTGGTCAGCCTAGGACTGGTCACTTTAGTGACCCTTGGGTGCTTTAGTAGTAGATTAACTTCTAAGGAGACCATCATTAATATGTTATAAATAGTTCCATACATAATTTTCAACTTAATTATCTAAGTGTAAGCCTCCATTATAGACTACATTGATCTAAAAAATTGAATAGAATTGAGTGTTCAATTTTGGTTTTAGGTTAGAAAAGTAATTGTAAGTGTGTTAGCATCAAAAATGTTGTGGAAACTCTCTATGGCTTCTCAAAATAGAAAAGCTTTAATTTAGAGGTTTCGATGAGTGTTTGGCGGCGTCCAGGTAGGCTAAGCTTACCTCTCTTTTAGATTGAGCATAATGATGATATTAGTGTGTTATTATGCTAGTTTTATTTTGTTTATGGTTTTCTCACTTTTTACATTGTATTTTGGTAGTTAGGCCCATTTTTGGTAGATCAGACCGTTGTAGGTTTAGTAACTAGAGATTTAACTTACTGATCTAATGTACAAAAAGTATGTTGAAAACCTTGGGCTTTTAAAATCTTTTCCATGCTTAGGTACTTAGAAGTATATTTATACTTATATTTCACTTCTAATTTAAGTCCCGCATATTCCCTATTGTTACTATCAGAAGTTTTATAATGGCATTTCATGTCTGGTTATGGTTTGCTCCTCCTAGAATCATCTATTTCAGATGTGGCTGGTTACTTACGAGTTTTAATTCGAGCCTAGTAACAGTCTCTGACTATGATCTAGTTATTTTGATATTGATTATGGTTATTAATGGGAGTTCTAAAAGTGTAAGTTAGTTTCGGTACAAGTGTTCTAGTTATAAGGATTATTTAGCCTCTTATTACAATCTAAAGTATGGTGTCTAGCCTCTCGTTATTATCCTTTAGTTCTGATTTAACCTTGATATATACTATTATTATCAATTTGGGGTTGGAAAGTAATTTTATAATATCATGGTTAAAGCTTATTTATACTTCTTACCATAGCTTTCCTCTTGTTTGCACCCACCGAGCTTATAGAGTCTCAGAAAGATTAATTGTCTTCTTTTTTGTGACTTCTAGGATTATAAGGTCCCAATTAGGTTGTAGTTCATCTATTTATTTTACTTTTTAGTTATATATTTTCTTATCATGTTTTCCTAACATATCTCAATATTTATATTCCTATCCCTTTTACCGTTGACTTAGCTTATATTCTCGCACTCTATATTTAAGATTTTATTATATTTGAGCTTAGTAGACCAATAATGAAGTCATTTGGAAAGCTTGTACTTTGTCTCCATTCCTTGGAACATTTGCTATTGGAGGTTCAGAGAAGCTAGTTGACTTTAATGTTCCTGTAGTTGACTTAGTATCAATTTGTACTACAGTATCTATGGAGGTTTTAGTGTAATGACATGTTCATCATTTTTAAAAGACACCTCATTTTTGGGATGGGGTACAGGGATTTTTAAACTGCAATCTCAGAAAAAGCTTCGGCAAACTCCAGCGACGCACTGGTAGCTGCTTATCGGCAACTCTATTCCGGCAACCAGATTCAACTCAAAAATTGCTGGAACTAGCAGCACGCAGGAGTACCCCGGTGACATCTAAAATTTTATATTTAGTTATTTCTTACCATTTCGATTCTTTGTATTACTCTGTGGCTTGTGATTTTAGTTTTGACGAGCTGCTTTTGCATATTGGTGGATAGTGTTGTATTGTTTAAGATATTAGGCCAGATAGAATATTTTGTGCGTGCCTTCTATTTTCTTACTATTTTCCAGTTTTTTCCTGTTTTCCTACGGTTGCTCTATTTGTTTGTCGGCTTGGGGTTGTTATGTTTTTTTGAGTTATGGCTGTGAAAATTGATGGTGAAATAGGCTCATATCTAAGAGAGTTCAGGTTGAGGGTTTTTTTGGGTGGGGGTGAAGAGGGAAGGGCAGGGGGGATTTGCGGTTTAGGTCAGGTGGAAGGGCTAGTATGGCTAGGGGTGGTAGAGTTAGGAGGGAGGTGAGAAAAGATAGGTTAAGGGTAGGCTCTTGGAACATAGGGACCCTTCAGGGTAAGTCCGTAGAGCTGGTGAAGATTCTTAAGAAGAGGAGGATTAACATTGCATGTGTTCATGAGAATAAGTGGGTAGGGTCTAAGACTAGGGATGTAGATGGGTACAAGTTATGATACTAAGGGAGTGAGAGACGTCGGAATGGAGTAGGAATTTTAGTGGATAAGGAGCTTATAGAGCAGGTGGTGGAGGTTAAGAGAATTAATGATAGGCTGATAAAGATTAAGCTGGTCATTGGGGGTTTTCACTACATGTGTGTAGTGTTTATGCACCGCAAGTGGGTTTGGAAGAGGAGGTATAAGTAAGATTCTAGGAGGCTTTGGACGAGGTGGTGAGAAGTATGCCTAGCTTAGAGAAGATTGTCATTACGGGAGACTTTAATGGGAACATTGGCGATCTTCCGGGAGGTTATGAGGATGTGCACGGAGGTTTTAGTTTTGGTGATAAAAATGGCAAGGGAGCTGCTCTATTGGATTTTGCGAGGGCTTTTGGGATGGTGTTGGTGAATTTGAGCTTTTCGAAGAAGGAAGATCACCTGATTACTTTTAGAAGCCCGATAACGAAGACTCAGATTGACTTTATGCTTCTTAGGAAGGGGGAAGGGTTTTATGTAAGGACTATAAAGTCATTCTGAGTGAGCATCTTTCAACCCAACATAGGCTTCTGGTGATGGACTTGATTATCAAGAAGAGCAAAAAAAGAAAGGTCGGGGAGGGTCGACCTAGAATTAAGTGGGGTGGCTTGATGCTAGTTAGTGCACTGGAAATAGGAAAGAAGGTGGCAGGGTTGAGGGTGTAGGAGTGTAAGGAGGACGTGGATGTTGGATGGGATAAGGTTGCTAGCTGCATCACAGAGACTGCTACAGAAGTGTTGGGTGTTTTGAGGGGATGAGAAGGAATATATAAGGGGGACTGGTGGTGGAATGAAGAAGCTAAGAAGAAAGTGAAGATTAAGAAAGGGTCGTATGTTAAGTTGATTGAGATTAAAGATGAAGAGAAGAAATGGGTGAATAGGGAGGTTTACAAAGTGGCAAAGAAGGAGGCTAAGTTAGCAGTTACGGCTGTTAAGACTATAGCTTTTGAGAGCTTGTATGCGGTGTTAGAGGAGAAAGGTGGGGAAAAAAAGTTGTATAGGCTTTCTAAGGATAAGGAGCGGAAGGGTCATGACCTCGACCAAGTTAAGTACATTAAGGGGGAGGATGGTCGAGTTTTGGTGGAGGATGTTCATATTAAAAAGAGATGGCAGGAGTATTTTCATAGACTTTTGAATGAGAAAGGGGACAGAGGCATTGAGTTAGAGGAGATGGTGCATTCAGACAAGAGCTGTGAATTCTGTTACTGTAGATATTTTAAGATAGAGGAGTTCAGGGAGGCTATTTGTAGGATGAGGATGGGTAGGGCGACGGGGCCCGACGAGATTCCAGTGAATTTTTGAAAGTTTTGGGTGAGGCAGGCTTAAGGTTGTTGCTTGATTTATTTAATGATATTTTTAAGACTACGAGAATGCCTGAGGCCTAGAGATAGAGTACGATGATTCGATTATATAAAAACAAGGGGGACATTCAGAGTTGCAACAACTATAGGGGTATTAAGTTGTGGAGTTATACTATGAAGATTTGGGAGAGGGTGGTTGAATGGAGATTGAGGAGGATCATGTCCATTTTGAAGAATTAGTTTGGTTTTATGCCTGGTCACTCGACGACACAGGCAATCCGCCTAGTGAGGAGATTAGTAGAGCAGTATATGGAAAGAAAGAGGGATTTGTACATGGTGTCCATCGACCTATAGAAGGCTTATGATAAAGTCCCTAGGGAGGTTCTTTGGATATGCTTGGAGGTAAAAAGAGTCCCGGTTGCATACACCTAAGCTATTAAGGACATGTACGATGGAGGAAAGACTCGGGTACAAACGGCGGAAGGAGGCTCAACACACTTTTTGGTTAAGATAAGGTATTATCAGGGTTTGACTCTTAGTCTGTTCCTATTTACGCTGGTGATGGACGTGTTGACACAGAGTATTTAAGGTGAAGTGCCTTGGTGTATGTTATTTGCAGATGAACTAGTGCTGATTGATGAGACGTGAGGGTTGTGAAAAAAAAATTGAAGGTATGGAGGCAAACCCTAGAATCTAAGGGGTTCAGGTTAATTAGGTCTAAGACAGAGTATTTGGAGAGCAAGTTTAGTGACTTAAGGCAGGAAGATGAAGTGGTAGTGAGGTTGGATTCCCAAGTTGTATGTAAGAAAGATAGTTTTAAGTATCTTGGGTCTATGATTCCGGGGAATGGTGAGATTGATGAGGATATCTCTTATCGTATTGAAGTTGGTTGGATGAAGTAGAGGTTCGCCTCTAGAGTATTATGTGATAGGAAGGTGCCCCTTAGGCTTAAAGACAAATTCTATAGAGTGGCAGCCTGTCTAGCCATGTTGTATAGAGTAGAGCGGTTGCTTGTCAAGAACTCCCATACTTAAAAATTAAAGGTGGCAAAAATTAGAATGTTTGGGTGGATATGTAGGCTTACAAGAGGGGATAGAGTTAGGAATGAGATTGTTTGGGAGAAGGTGAGAGTGGCTTCGATGGAGGACAAGATACGAAAAGGAAGGCTAAGATGGTTTGGGAATGTGATGACGAGGGGTGCGGATCTCCCAATTTATAGGTGTGAGAGGCTAACCTTGGATGGCTTCTGGAGGAGTAGAGGGAGGCCATAGAAATACTGGTGGGGAGAGATTAAACATGATATGGAGCAACTTCAGCTTACTGAGGACATGACCCTAGATAGGAAGTTGTGGAGGTTGCGGATAAAGGTAGAAGGCTAGGGTGAGTGCATGGGTTATAGCAAGTAATTAGGAGAGTCCCCGGTTAGCTGGGGTAGTAATCGTAGGACTGCGTTGATAGGTAGGAGCCGCTAGTCAGGGGAGACTAGGTGTGGTAGGTGGCTTTGGTCTGTGAGTGTAGGTTACTACTAGGGGGTACCCTGTTCCAGATTTCGTTTTTCTTATTTCTTATATCTTATGGCTCTTAGTTCCTCTATCCTGTTTTGCTCTAAGTTCTATTTTACTATTTCTGATTTTTTTACTTCTGTTAAGCCACCCATCTTGCTTCACGTTTCAGTACAACTTTTTTTTAATTCATTTATCTTAAGCTGGGGGTCTATCAAAAATGACCTCTCTACTTCTTCGGGGGTAGCGGTATGGATTGCATACATTGTACCCTCCCCAAACCCCACTGGGCTTGTTGTTGTTGTATTAAAATTTTCAAAATTTAAACTTTTTTGTTGGGAAGATATTATCCCACTATAGCGGCGGCGTGGTAGTGGTTAACTTGCCTCTATAACTCATTGCCAGAGGAAAAAACCAAACCCTATTTTATTAAGAAACCATTCTTCTCTTTAGGTGCAAGCAAGGATGAATGAGGCTTCTAAAATCCCCCTAGGGTTACCTCATGGCCTTTGAGCAATGGAGGGGAAATTGCATTGGAATAGGGTAAAACTCATGGTTTTCTCACATAATTTACATCAAGAATCACTAGCATGGATTCAAAAACTTGCATATATGCCTCCGTAGAAGCTTATTGACATCCAGGTTGGCTATGTTTAACCGAGTCAGTTAGAACTAGGTTAGAAATTATGGTCATAACGTAGATTAATGGTAGATTTCATATTTAGTCCTTCGAGCATGGTGTTGAAATGGATAAAAAGGATGAAACCTGATTTTTTGAGTGGGAATGTACTATTATTTTTGTGATATTGAAATTGTCGAGTAATTAATGTATTTTCTTTTGATGCTTTTCATCCTTGTATGATTAAAATGGTGTGGCAGCCAGAAAATAGGTTAGAACTTACTGAATTCCTAATTAGAGGTTGTTAGTGTTGATGGATTTTATACAATCTATGGTAATAACTAGAGAACTAGTAGTATAAGAAGGTGCCAATATTAGAGTGTACTATGGTACAAAGCATTGGTGGGGATGTATACCTCAGATAGTTCAAAACTTAACTAAGACCTAATTTTGGATTGAGGTAGGTGATGGTTTAATGTTGTTGAAATCTAACTTATTTTATGTGTGCATGATAAGTATTCTTTTGGATTGTTTTTTATGATGGATGTTCAAGGAAAGTGAAAGGCTATTTGATATCCCAAGTGTTAATTACATGTAGTGAACTTATATAAAAAGCCTGTTATTTTTTACAAGTGTTATTTTTGTTGTCATTGTGATTGTTGTGATATTTGCTGCTATGGTGGGATGTGTTAGTATTTTGACATCTTCATGGGATCATATTCATTATTGTGGGATATTTTGGTATTTAGACATCCTCACGGGATTGGTTATAAGGTTGGCAGACACTTGATGTCTGCGAATTGATACATGGACAAGAGCCCATCCCTATAAGTCATGGCTAGTGGGAGACCATAAGACCCTTAGCATTGTTTATACTAAGTGCATGTGAGTGTGATGGTTCCTTGAGTGAATCAGGATTATGTTTTTAATTGTTATATTGGTTCCTTGAGTGAACTAAGATAATATGTTGACTTTTTATTTTGGTTTCTTGAGTAAATCAGGCTTATGTGCTGACTTGATATATTTATTTTTTTTAAGTAAAATAAGCTTATGTTTAGACTTGTTATATTTGGTTTATTGATTAAATTGGTCTTATGTGATGACTTCTTATTTTTGTTTCTTGAATAAACCGAGATTATGTGTTGACTTGCTATATTTTAGTTTCTTGAGTATATCGGGCTTATGTGTTGACTTGTTATATTTGGTTTCTTGGGTAAACCTAGCTTGTGTATTGTCTTGCTATATTTGGTTTCTTGAGTAAATCAGGCATATGAGTTGAATTGCTATATTTGTGTTTGAAATCCAATTTTGGTTCGTCTTTTTCATTTATTTATTTTTTATGCATCTTAATTGTAAATAATTTTTTAAAATAAAATTAGTATTTTATTTTTTTCTATGAATTTTTGAAAAGAATTGAAGTATATGTTTACTTTTTGCTATCATATTTTAAAATGTTTTGATTAAATATAATAAAATATATTTTGATACTCACATTCACATTTTTTTCTTATTATTTTCATACTATTGTAAATAGCATATACACACACGTTTATAATATATATATATATATATATATATATATATATATATAT